>NW_024582398.1:702448-717165 GCF_018398535.1 Haplochromis burtoni
TGGTGCAAATTACTGACCTCTGTCATCATTTTAAGTGGGGGAACTTGCACAATCGGTGGCTGACTAAATACTTTTTTGCCCCACTGTATTTATAAGCTGACGTTCGGTTTAATTTACTGGTGGCTTTATTTCCATCTATAAACCATGCTGCCTTTTTGTCCAGATTCTCAAAAGACTATGATGGTTTGATAAAGAATAAAGCAGCTGTAATGAATATTTTTGTGTTAACAGTGCATAAATCAGCTATGTTTAACGTAAACGTGTACACTTAAAGTGATGAGCTCACAGAATATTTACTTGACTGTGCAGTTTTTCACAACTATACTGTATCGTTGTGGAAAGCTGTAGTTTAAATTTGGTTCATTCTCAGCATTTTTTGTGGGTTTTTTTTTAGTTTTCAGTGATAGCACTGGAATAAATTCTCGCTAAGCTACCTGTCCATTAACAGTTACCTGATGGTGCTCCTTCAGACGGAGACCAAAATAAGAGCTCAAAGAAGACTGACTTTGCATTAAGTAAATGTAAGAATAATTGTAAATGAATGAACAAACTTTTAGGTTATAAAATGTCATTTTTTAACCATTTTTCTGGCTTAAAAATGTTTTTTATGGGTTTTTTAAAAAAATTATTGAGTAGTTAAGTGAATATTAACCGAAATATAATACACAATATTTTTATATGTCCCAGTGTGCCTGTAATGGCACTATGCCAAATGTATGCACAAAAACAAAACAAAAGGTGTTGTTATTATCAAGTATGCTGCTGATATGTATGGGATTTTACAATAATTGTGACGCAGTTTGCAAAAAGTCGGGTATAGATGCAGAGATGTAGTGATCCGTCAATCAAGAACAAGTGGTTTTTCTTCTTAACTTCACTGTGGCTGAAAAATATGGTTTATTGAACAACTTCTGATGCATAAACAATGATAAAAATAATAAACAAACGCGATATTTCACCCTAAATCCTTGTCCAGCAAACCTCTCGGCCATGAGGGGAAAGCCCCCCGCTCAGCGCAGCCATACGCCTGGGGGTGCGACCTGTCCAGTCAGCTGGAGAAATTTGCCCCCTCACTGATGCTGCCGACCTTTATCCATCTTTAGCCTGTGGCGATAAGACTGTGTGGATTGGAATCGATCCACCGTTTCTTGTAAACCTAGTGGACTTCTTATTACAAGTTTAGTCATTTATGAGTCTGTTACCGCAACAATTCAAAGAACAGACACAGTTTGACAGCTTAAATAAAATATGCTTGTTAATATAGAAGTTTTGAAATTATAGGAAAGTTTTAGGTGTATAAAAGATGTGCTGATGCAGCTGGTGTGTATGGAATTTTAAACAATTGATGAAAAGTAATCAACTTTTTGGGATGTTTCTGGCTAAATGATAATGGGATTGTATTACGGTCAGCACATCATGCCATTCCTTGAATTAACTTAGTTCAATGGCCAATAAAAATAATAGTAATAATAAGAAAACATAATTGCTGCTAACAAACTGAGAAGAAGACGCACATCATAATTATTCAATTTTATTTATATAGCACCGAATCACAACAGTTGCCTCGAAACACTTTATATTATAAGGTAAAGGCCATACAATATAACACTGAAAACCACAACAGTCAGGTTACATTTGGCGACAGTGGGAAAAAGAAACTCCCCTTTTAAGAGGAAGAAACCTCCAGCAGAACCAGGCTCAGGGAGGGGCAGACATCTGCCACAACCATCGGGGGTGAGGGGAGGGACACAGGATGCCAGAGGGTAGTAATGAGCAATGGTTAAATGCAGAGTGGTGCATAAACACATGGTGAGGAAGAAGAAACACTAAGTGCATCGTGGGAAGCCAGCAGCGTAGCCCGATTGCAGCGTAACTAAGGAAGGATTCAGGGTCCTTTTTTATTGAAAAAGAAAGTTTTTTGCCTAATCTTAAAAAGGTTGTTTGATACATGAATCCAAACTGAAATAAAGAAAATCTACAACACACCAGCATAATACAAGAAACAAAAAGTACAAGATGAGGTGTGATTTTAATATGCAAATCAAATTTATTTGCATCTGATCCTGTGGCTCTTTGTTGTACAATATATTTGAATGTATCTGGGAAGGTTCTCAGGCAAGAGCTTGGAAAGAAAAGCGTCTGGACTTCTTTAAGTTGCTTGAAGACGTTTCACCTCTCATCCGAGAAGCTTCTTAAGTTCTAGGGTCAAATGGTGGAGAGTCCCAGATTTAAGCCCTATGGGAGTGACCCCAAAAGGGGGTCATGAACCCCCTGTTCAGGAAATCTCAGGAAATCACATGATAGGGTGGGGCTAGGTTTCACAATGAGCTCACCCGAAACCTTGGCTGATTGTGACCTACACCCATTTTCACACCTTGGCTCGTGTGATTGGGTAGAGGATCAAAATGGGGTTCATGACACTCCCCTAGGACTTAAATCTGGAACTTTCCACCATTTGACCCTAGAACTTAAGAAGCTTCTCGGATGAGAGGTGAAACGTCTTCAAGCAACATAAAGAAGTCCAGGCGCTTTTCTTTCCAAGCTCTTTAGAATATATTTGAATGGTTTAAAGTGTACCCAGTTTCTTGCACTATGATGGTCTCCATCTTCCCTGTGACCCTGAATTGGAAAAGCGGTTAAGAGGATGGCTGGACTGATGGGTGGACAGCGGCAGCTTTGATATAAGCTGTTTCGCATTCATTTAAACCTTCCACAACAAAGATTCAAACATTTTCTTCTTGTTAATTTAATCACACAACTTCATAAATTAACAGTGTGATGTGTCAGTATTACCCCAAAATGATTCCACTTAATAAGCGATAATACAGCGTTACTGCACGGGCTTAATTAAAAGCATATATTTTAATCGAAAAGGCTCATTTGAATTTTCATTATCAAAGTCAAATTCCTCGAAGTGAATTTTCCTTTCATGAGAATTTAAAAGGAACTCTTTAAAGAGAGTCCCGACATTTAAAAACCAACACGAATCCATCCATTGTGCTGGAAGTGATGGATAATTCCTGCCTGGTTCCCTCATTGCTCCTGCATGAACACACAGCCGTGCGCCCCCGTGAACTTTATATAAAATACATGATGAATGCCGGCTGGATGAAAGACAATGTGTTTCAGGTGTCAGCTACAAAGGCAAACATGATAAATGTCATTGACTGTGCTATCATTGCAGTGGAGCAGTTACAGTAGTAGGTGCATCCGTAGTGGTGTGTCTGTGTGTGAACATCACTGTTCACGCCAGCCAAATAAATGTCAATGTAAAAAGAGAATTAAAGATTTTCATTTCCCAGAGGCGGCGCTCTAATAAACTTGATCTCTCATTTTGTTTGCAATTTGTCCTCCTGTCAGGATTTGATCATTTGCCAGCCTCTGCATGTCATGTTAAACCATTTTATAGTGATTAAGGATGGGAGAATGCCTTCCCCCGTGGTATAATTCTCCAAAAAAGAGATGTCAATTTGTTATTGTTCTTTTTTTTCTCCCCCCCCCCCTGCCCTTCATTTGGAGCCTTTCATCACACCACCGCTTCAAACGTGCCTTTTAAGAGCTGGGAGCAGGGGAAAATGGCCCTTTATTTAGCTGCCACTGACACTGCGGAACTACACTGGGCTTTTGCTTATACACCCATTATAGCAGTAATTAAGATCATTGTGCCCTGAACCTTAAACGGTGAGGAGATCTAATAAATGATCATTCAGCAGGGGTTGCTGCTCTAATCGCTGATAAGGACTTGATAAAGCCTGACTCGGCTCCTCTGCGAGTTTTAGGGCTCTCGGGGGGGCAAGGCAGGCAAATTTCAAAAAAACTCCTCTATACATGGTAATTGCATCAGATGGAGAAACAATATTGACTACAACACATGCACACACTCACACACACCTCCAAATAACATCGTTTTTTGCAGTAGTTTGTTAAAGAAGTGCCCCAAATTAAACGTCGTAGCATTATTTGAAGCCCTGCTTGAGCACGTCTCAGTAGTCGGTTTAAAGAGGAGGATATTTATGTTGCTTACTTCATAATAGGCAAAATCAATTAACCGCCTGCGCTATGAGAAAGACCTCCTCTCTTTTTCCTTGGCGTCTCACATTGAAGTGTTTTCTTTCATGACTCCCTGAAAGGATATTGGTTGGCGATGATCTTTTGCCTGCGGTTACAGTAATTACAGGCATATGTCCTTCTTTTCTTTTTTTTTCTCTTCTTCTTCTTCCTTAACTCAGTTGTGAACAAAGATGCTGGTTATGACTGGGAAACAGATTGAATGTCAACTTGCTTCTAACCTGTCACATTTGCCAAGAAAGCGGTAATGTTGTTTTCCTCTCTAGGCTCCGAATTTTTTTGGCTGAAACGCAACAGGAATCATTCCAGAAGAGGAAATAGTATTCTCCGGGAAGTTTCTCGCATAAAGATGTTTCACTCTGTCGAGCACTTTAGCTCATGAATTTTAGCTGAATATTCATGTGTAATTCCCAGTCGCCGGGTACCTCAGGATTTAAAATGATGTATTAATTGTTTTACTTGTGTAGATGATAAAGTGCCACAGAATCAAAGTTAATTTTAATGACCTGCCAGCTATTTGATCAACTTGTCAAAGCAACATTATTGAGGTTTGGAACATCACCAAGTATAGCATGTAATAATCTCAGAGTCAAAAAGAAAGAAAAGAAAAAGCTCCATATGCTCATTTTCATCTTATACGGAGGTCGTCTTATTTGCACGTATAGTCACTTATTTTAAAGGAAAGCCTTTTTCAGTCACTGTTGTGCAGTGAATTGTCATTGTTAGAAAGAATAGCCGATAATAAAGGACTTAATTGATACTCATTTCAAAGAGACGCCTGTTGAAAGAATTTCTTAAGTTTAATCACCACCATTCAAGAGTTGTAATGAGGGAATTATGAAGAGTGAATTAACAAAAGCACACAATTATAGCTTACTGGAAGGAAGTATTTGAATTCCTTTGAGGTTTTTTTTCCTCATTTTTTTCTCCTCTCTGGTGCAGGTTACCTGTCAAAGCACAGCCATACTACAACTCCCACATATTCACCGCCAATCTGCTGCTTCACTCATTTTTGTCAGACTCAATTCTAGGAACGGGAATATGGTAGTGTTTAAAAATAAGTACAGCTGAGTTATGCTGATTGGAAATAATGTTGCCGACCTCATTACTGTGAAATGAGTTCAGATGTTCGACAAGCCAGAAACAACAGAGTATTTTGGCAGGATCTTTTCTTTTTTTATTATTTATTGTGATTTTCATGGCTGATTTTTGCCAGTGAGATCTTTGCTGCAGACGGCTGGAGAATTCTTGGAGTGTAACTCGAGGTAATATGTCAGTCAGATTCGATAATTTGCATCGCTGAGGTTATATGAACTCTGGCCTAGCAGGAGTATAAAAACTTTGCCCATGAATAAAGGCTTTAAATGTAGGATGTCTTATGTGCTTTCTTGGATCTGGAAATGGCATTGAAAGCACTGTGCTGCCAACACTGAGCTGATCAGTCACAATGTTTTATGATCATTACTTTTTATCATTACAAATGCATCAGATTTAAAAAGACTAAAAGATAGAACAGAAAGTTACACTATTTTGTTGAGCAATCCCTAGACGGATCAGAGATTATTGTTTTTGAGGTTTGGGTAGAAATTAAGCCCGGACAAACCCCCAAATATGTTCCAGTTCCTAAATAAGTGGAATATTACATGCTACCACTTTGCTGTTGGTTGTAGAGCTTTTCATAATAATTACTTACTAACATAAATAAGACTTGATATTTCTTGAAACAAATAGGAAGAGGGCCTTAAACTAAACATATTCGCTTCTAACCTAATATTACTGATAATAGAACTTAACTAATTAAAACTAGACTGTTTATAACTGCAAACTTTCAGCTTATGCCTGATAATAAACAAAACTGCTAAAAGTAACTGAGGAGACAGACTGGTGCTGATGTAAGAGAGAAGCCATGCTCCTCCTCCTCCACCTCCAGGTGAGCCTCTGCAGCCAATCAGCATCAGGGAAGAACCACAGAGAGAGAGCGTGAGATGAAAAAGATGACAGAAAAACAATATATGGATAGTAAAACAAATGTTTTTTATATCTTTTTTTTTTTTTACAAGATTTACATGGATGTGTTTCAGAAACGAAACAGTTAGTTGAAAGGAATTAAAGTAAACAAAAGTAAAATGTGAAATGAGTAGAGGGACTGAACACAAGTGAACTTAACACAGGACAAAGAGATGAAGGGAGACACTGAGGATGAAACTAATGAAATACAAGCTGGAACTAAGCTAAAAACTTAAGACTAAATAGCAAAATAAAGATAAATCAAAGTAATAAGAGACCTAAGAATTAAACAGAATGCTTAAAACCCAGAGTCAAGACCCAGGACGGAGGGTGATGTCACTGAATGATGATTCTATTGCTTTACCAGAGCAGGCATCAGCCAAACAAATAACATTTATTCAACTCCTCTAATGTTAGTGGATGAAATTGCTTTAAGCACAAATCTAGACATGGCAGTTAAAAATGTAGGAGAATGTGATCATTGCAGTGATTAATCAGCCTGCTGTATATGAACAAAGTTACTGAGAGGCAGCTAGCTTGGCTAGCTCGCTCCAGTAAAGCGTGATCAGCCAAGTATCAGGAACACCCACCTTCCAGCATTTGCCCTCAATTATATTACAAACATGGGCATGAATAGCCGAGCAGTTATTCCTGTTCGACTTCTTTGAAGTCCACTGCCTGGAGCAGATGCATAGTTGATGGATTGTAATGTAAATCTGCGGCAGACGAGGCTGCACGGTCACAAATAACAGACAGGCATGTGGACATCTGCGCTGACCTTCACTCTTGCAGCCTGATGACGAAGTTTATGTCATTGGGACCTGAGCAGACTTGCAGACTCAGAACGCATAATCCCGACTTTGCAAGGATGTTAGTTGACAGCCTTCTGAGGCTGCATTTGACTGTTTCATCTTACAAACCGCAGATGTTTGGAAAATTGGATTTTGGTCAGATGAGGGTGTTATTTACATCCAGGGCTGATGACTCTTGATTGATATTGATTATGATTTTGTGGCGTGACTGGGGGGAATTTTTCAGGGCTTCCTGTAGCCAGCGGATATCTAGTCCAAAGCGGTCCAAATTTCCTGTTCCACCTGCCAATCAGCGATCTAATGAAAAACCAAATCTTTACAACTGCATTTCAGTGAATCATCTGCTCACCTGCGTGCAACCAAATACTAAAGACAAATGGAAACCCTGCCTACAGATATTTACTTATTTTTATGCAGATATGTATTTAACTAAATGGCCTGTATTTATATAGCGCTTTTAATAGTCCCTAAGGACCCCAAAGCGCTTTACATATCCAGTCATCCACCCATTCACACACACATTCACACACTGGTGATGGCAAGCTACATTGTAGCCACAGCCACCCTGGGGCGCACTGACAGAGGCGATGCTGCCGGACACTGGAGCCACCGGGCCCTCTGACCACCACCAGTAGGCAACGGGTGAAGTGTCTTGCCCAAGGACACAACGACCAAGACTGTCGGAGCCGGGGCTCGAACCGGCAACCTTCCGATTACAAGGCAAACTCCTAACTCTTGAGCCACGATCGCCCCGTTATATGATGGATAAAATTGATATTGAGACAAACAAGGAGCCAGTAAGACACGGAATAAAAAAAAGACCCATCTAACAGCAGTAGGTCTAATAGATCCGAGCCCTTTTTAATGAATTCTGTCACCTTTGGGTGGTGTTATCACAGAGATGAGCGTCACTTCTTCTGAGACGTTACCTCGTTTTTGATCTGTTTTCCTAATGAGACCTGACTCCTCCTTCTGCTGCTTCAATATTTAACTCCCGTAGACATATTTACACCCACATATTCCCTGTTAAGAGGCATTTTTTGTCGTCTAATGAACACCAGTTTCATGCAGAACAAGTGCAGCGGCTTCACATTTTAACGCACCCGAATTTATATCCGCAAAGTGCATCCCTTAAAGGCGACCACATCTAACGACTTCAGATTCTTAAGCGTAGAGTAGATGACAAACTGTAATTTATTATTAGCACATTTATGTGCAGTTAATCATTTGAACAGGGAGGAGGATGCTCGAGCTTCATCTGTGGCTTTAATTAAGCAAAGTCGTTACGCTAGTAATTAGCTTATCCTGAAAGGATTGTTGTATTATTTTAATTTGTTATCAAAGTGACAATCGGCTGGTTCCTTTTACAAAGAGATTGTGTTGTTAGGAAAACACAATAACTCTTAATCTGATACGTCTTCAGCTCCTGACCTGTGACACGCTCCCAAGCTGCTCTTGAAAGATGTCTTTTTCAAGCACAACCTGACCACGTGTGTCTTTCAGCTAGCGTAGTGCAGTAATTTCTTTACATCGGGTGTTGAGCATGTGCTCAGCTCCAGGTTGTGTATCTTTTGCCCTTTAGGATGAGAAAAGAAAGGTATTCAAAAATATTATAATGTGCAAAGTCTCATCTGCAGTGCAGATATTCCATAAGCTCTTGTTGGATTAGCAGGGAGCCTCATTAAACAAGTTTTTTTTGTAGTTTTTTTTCCTCATGTTCTCTTTAAACTCCCAACCTCTTTTTCTCAATAAGAGGTCTGTCAGACTCCTCTTGTTCCTTTTATCCACATGTCAGTCTTTTGTCTCCTGCACCTTTTTGAAGGTTCACGTCGGCACCAGAGCCCTTGGATTGTTTGAAGATTGTGTGTGTGGTTTAGATTGTTCTGACATAAGTTGCTGATTTAATGTCACTCTACACCTCGAGACTTTGTCATCTGGTAGAATTTTGTTTCTTTTTTTTTCCTTCTTCCTCTCCTTTAAACTGGAAGTCTCTTTGAAGTGCATATGCTACTGATAATTGAAGCAATATAATTCACTGAAGATAATAAAGAGAGCCTCATTTAATGGATTCTGTTCTGAACTAAAATGAGTCACAGCCACAACTGCTCTATGATTGTTTTTAATTTATTAGAGCGCTGGAGGATCTGCTGCTCTTGGATGAGGGATGTTGCAAATTTGTCCATTAATCTAACATCATATTTACCTTGTCATCCACGCTAAGATAATACTTAATTATTTAATTTGCTAATGAACCTAATAGAACAGTTCTCATAGTTTTCTTATATATATAATACTTAAAGCCAAATGTTTACTGATTGTAGCTTATGAATATGATTTGCTGCATGCAACCGTGTACCTGCACTGAATTTTGCTAACTTTTTATTACTTGGCTATTAGCACCCAATGCAAAGCTAAGCTGTGGTATGAAAGTGTTTTTGTGATTATTAATTATTTCTGAGCATGTAAAGCAGTTGTAAAATGACATAATGAAGAGCATTTTACAAGATACTATTATAGTTCCTTTTCAATTTAAAGCACAAGGCAAAGAAGCACAATATATGAGACCTGCAAGCAATAAAATGGATTACCCCTGTGATAACATGGTAATTAATGTAACACCTGGTGTTTGTGCTTTTGCATAGTTAGAGTTAGAAACTTTTTTTACAGTTGTCATTTGCCAGAATGGAGACAAAACACAATAAGTAAATTGTAATTCAGAATTATTTTAGCCATAATATCCAGGAGGTAAACGTTTCATGCGGATTAAGTATTCCCTCTGGGATATGACCAGAATCTCATATGCCGATAATGATATATATCACACAGTAAATTCTGTTTATTAAAGTTTATATGATGTCCACATTCTAAGGTTGTTACTTTACTGTATATAAGCAAATGATTACATAAAATATTGCTTGTAAAATACAAAACCCAAACATTGTATTTTCAAGTTTAAACAGTTTAACTCTGGGATTTATTTTGAGCACCTGACAGTCCGTAAACTCTCGCCATACTGCATCACATGGTTCTTGCATAAGCAACGGGAGAGATTTGTGCTGTTTGAGCCCCTTGTGGAGGACGGTGTGCGGCATAATTTACACAGGACAGCTTACTGGGTCATGCAAGAGCAAATGACATCCGCGCTACAGCGTTAGCAACTCCTTTCATGCTGGTATTCATGTTCTCACCTGCATCCGCGTGTTGTAAGATTGCAAAATTGCATTAAAATGATGGAAAATACTGCTGCAAGGTCAAAAAGTAAACAACAGAGGTTTTGATTTCATCACCAGATATATGTTATCACACTGCACAACCCTAAAGACAACACTGTGCTGTGTTATTTGTCACTAATTAAAACATGCTGAGCAGCAGCAGAGACATTAAAATCACATTACATAAAATATTGAAATCACTCTGGCACAATAAAGCCTCAATAAGGCGCACTTGCAGGTACAGGAAGAGAGACTTGTAGCAACAGGTGACAGCAGACAGCAAAGAACAGAGCACGCAGACTGAGGACAGTTATTATTTTCCTGTACACAAATATGTATCACAGCAGGTATGAAAACTGAACCATTACAACGCGTGTAAATGACTCTGTTATTGTTAGTTTCTCCAGAATAATGAGACGGGTCCCGGCCCGGTCCTTGATGATTTTGTTAAATGGTGTGATGAGTCTCGTCTTCAATTAAACTCATCCAAGACAAAAGACGTGATCGTTGATGTCAGAAAACGCACTCATGCACATGAGGTCAAGTCCATTAAGGGTCAGACGGGGTAATGTGTTCAGTCTTATAAATATCTTGGAACAATTATTGATTCAAAACCGAACTTTGAGGAAACCTGTGAAGCCGTGTGCATAAAAATTGGCACCAGCGTCCTGTTTGATGAAACTCTATCACTGATTTGATCTTATCTTGCCTTTACTGAGTCTTTTTTTAATCTTTGTCTTTGGTGTCATGGGTTGGAAACTCACTTAAATTGTTAAATGGTCTAAAAGGGCAATTGGTGAGTCACAGCTGAGCCCAGCTTCCCCGTCCACTAAACAGTTACAGCGATTGGCTGGTTTGATGAGGACTGGCATCCATTGCAAAGAGCTTTAGTTTCTTCCTGGTCCCACAGTGGAGAACAACAAGGTTTAAAAAACAGTTTTGTTCCAACGCTCACATAGACTGTGACGTCTCCGTTATTTATTTCTTCGGTATGTTGTATTACGCTCACCTGCTGTCTGTGTTTTTGAAAGTGTTTATCTGAGGCTGAATGAGTCACTCACTGCAGACAAAATCTACCAGTGGTTGTAAATAATGTAACCTGAACCCGACAGCACTGAGCGCTGTTTCCGTCTTGGCTTGTTGTTTGGCTTTTTAGATATTTGGTCACAGATCAACCGAAGTTACTCTAATCATCCAAAACGAACGGCAACGTGTTCATCCAGGCTCGACCAGAAGCCACATTTATTATTCACGTCTCCTGTTTGCCGTTCCTGTTTTCAGATTTACTCCTTGGGTAGTTCATGGATTTTAAAAAGTGTTAGCAAATATTCACCTTGCGATATTCACCTTTGTTGACAACGATGATTCAGAGTGAAGATTTACTAGTCCTGCGAAAGCAAAAATGATTAACTGCACATAATCTTTAGCTGTGTACTTAATAATTAGAGCAAAAACCCCTGTGCAGAAGTGCTAAAATAAAATAGCCAATTATTTTTTATTTTAAGAAAGCCCTACAGTGTGCAATGACCCCACGAAGTGCGAGAAATAATAGGCTACAACTTGAGACACAAAGAGAGAGAATAACGCTGAAGTTGAACTTTAATTACCGAGTCTTCTTGTGTCCCCTCTGTAGGTGATAGGGTGACTATGTTCCCTGTTTTGGACATAGACCAGAATGATATTGTGGACACTAACGGAGCCGGAGATGCCTTTGTTGGAGGTATGGCATTATTAAGTGCATATCTTCATATCTGTGTACAATCCAATTAACCTTTGGTACTGGCCAACTATGCAATGTAGTAAAATCTCCAGATTATATGAGTGTGACTTTTACCCTGCTGTTTTTTCCCCCACTCTGATCATAGCGCCATATAAAACAGCCAACATTTATGTCCTGTTGAGGAAGAAGCAGTCCCTTTTTCTAGAAGCAATTAGTACTTTGCTCATTTTAACCCTAACTGCTCCCCCAAACTATTCTCGGAAGTGATTGATGGCTACAGGTTGACCTCTGCTCTTCTGTCTACCCAGGATTCCTCTCGGCGTTGGTCCAAGAGCACGCGTTGGAGGAGTGCATCCGGGCCGGGCACTACGCGGCCAATGTCATCATCAGGCGGGTCGGATGCACCTTCCCGGAGAAGCCAGATTATCACTGATGCACCCGAAAATGCTGCGCACGTGTCTTTTCCACAGAAATACTTGTATTTGTATGTTTCGGGATTTTACGTACTTATTTTCTATTCACAGTGACAGACTGCATGGGACTAATTACCTCAGCTTGACTATTTTATCAAACTGTTAAAAAAAAGGAAAAATAGCAGCTCTGATGTTTTAATATAAGTCAAATACTGGAAAAAATATGTGTATGTTTAAAGGCTTATTCCGCTAAAATCTGTCTATTGGATGTGAAAAACTGAATACCTGCAAGCCTGAGAAGGCTGTGGGAAAGTGTCAAATGTGTAAGCACATCTCAAGAAACAAATCAACATAATTTGCCAAACTTCACTAACATTGATCCATATTTTTTCCCCACTACAGAGCAAACACTATGTCCCAATAGCTCCTCCTCGTAGCTGGGGGTTTTGTATTTTAGTGATTTATAGGAAACTTGATAAAAGCTAATAATAAGCTGATCAGTAGCAGAGAAGTGCATTATCCCGAAAGAGTGGTTTGAAAGGTCTCTCCAGGTTCGGGTGACTTCTTCATAGACCCTGAATCACAGCCAAAAAAATAAAGATATATTTACAGAAACTTCTCAAGCCATTCCTGCCACAGAAGCCACTTCTCAGTTTTACTAATTATCGTAATATTTATTACTTTTCAAACAATAACTGCTTTGCCTGTAAATCGCTAATTACACTTATTTAACTGGAGCTTGTGCACTCTGAAGAGACGATAGTGACACTGAAGTGGTGTAATTAGCAGTGAAAACTATAAGCGCAAAGCTGTAAGGTACAAAGTTGTCAGCGTAATCTGTTTGGGGGGGGGGCTGTAAAATAGAAACAATACCACATTTCCACTTCAGAGTATTCCTTTAATATTTAGCTGCTGTGCTGCAGCAATCAGGGATTGGGTACTGACAATCTTAATAGATAATGAGATAAAAGTGAAACATGTTTTTTTTGGTACTATTGAAATAAATCAACTGATCCCACCATGAGACTCCTGGAGAATTTTGACATCTAAGAGCTGTTTAACCCAGAGGTGATGTTTATTTTAGGAGACACAAAAAAGAAAGAGGATATGAAAACAATGTTATAACCCACAGAGTTTGTGAATTTCCTCATTATTTAATCAGCCAGAGGCACACACTCTCATGCTAATCACTTTTGGATGGCTCAGCACCCTCCATTACGGGCCTGGTGTCCTGGCTCTGCTCAGCTGCCGCTCCACCCTACCCCTCATCATGCTTATTGGGTCCTAACTGGACTCTTGTGGTCTGGAGCTGCACTGCAGGGCTGCAGGAGATCATTTTTCTCAGTTTAAGGGATTAGCGGTCGCTCTTCGCTGGAGTCATTAGAGGGACCTGAAAATTAGGCTGATCCTTCGTACCCAGCTGTGCTGTCGCTGGGGGTTGGAGAAGGGGATCAGAGGGAGGCCCTTTCCAACCACCACCACCCCCTCCCTGCCTCCCTCCTCCTGTCCTATTCACTGAGGGCCAGCAGAAGTGTCGGGCAGTGTCTCGAGTGTTTTGTGGAAAATAATTCAACACTTATCTGTTCTACAAAGAAGTGTGATTGAGATTTTTTTTTTCTTTTCTTTTTTCGGTTCCCCTCGCACAACCTGTTACATCATATTGTCGTTTTATTTTCTTTGAGCACATCAGAAGGAATCCAGTATTTACACTCCCCGCACACGCAGCCCCGCTTTCATAATGAGGCATCGTTTATGCATTTATGCTAATTGGGGCCATCTAGGTGAAAATATTCTCCAGCCAAAATGTTATTAACAACTTTGAGACACTTTTTTTTTTTTCAATCAGCATTTTTTTAAAGGTTTCACACAGATGCGCTTTGAAAAGGACCACATTTCTGATTGGGCAAGATCACACTCCATGGCAGCTGGTTCATTTGCTTCTCAAGATGACAGATGGCAAAACACAAACACAAAAAGAGGGAGCCATGATTAAGTAATGAGAATGCCTGCCACAATAAGGAAACTACCAAACATACTTTTCCCCCCACTTTTTGCCGGTTAACTTTTGCCTTGCTTTATGAAAGCAAAAGGCAAGAAAGCAGACATGGAAAACTGTACGTCTGATTTACATTTTTCCGATTCTGTGCTGTGTGTTTGCTGCTCCATTTCTGCTTACCAGTCTACAAGATTTACAGGTTTGAGTTAAACACACTGTGAGCTTTGAAGCAGTGAGAAGAATGTCTTAATTTTGTGACATTTGCCTACTTTTTTTTTTTTTTTTTTAATTGAGCATCATTTTAATTGCAGGCAAAAGAGTAACTGGGGCCCTGGCCAGTGTTTTGCCCCGCAGATGGGCAGCAGTGTTTGTGAACACCAGTGCGGCAGTTGGCAGGGATTGAGGAGGAGGTGGCGGTGTGTGTGTGTGTGTGTGTGTGTGTGTGTGTGTGTGTGTGTGTGTGTGTGTGTGTGTGTGTGTGTGTGTGTG
>NW_024582398.1:717185-759459 GCF_018398535.1 Haplochromis burtoni
TGTGTGTGTGTGTGTGTGTGTGTGTGTGTGTGTGTGTGTGTGGTGGTGGTGGGGGAGGGATGGGCAGATTGCAATGGCACATGCTCCAATTCAAATTATCCCTGGACCCATGCAGCAGTGGAGGACCTGCTGGGGCCCAGGGTGGCATTCATTATAACCAGACACAGGCAGGTTTTGGTCAGCGCCTCCATCGTGACGCGAGTCCCGAAAGCATCAAATCTGGACTCTTTGCGGTTTTACGACTGCACCTAAAAGGAAATGTGCATTTTTATTTGCGCACGTTTTGCCACAAATTATCATTAAGGAGATGCAAGCAAATGTCAAGGACTGCACGGGGAGGAAGATGGTGAGTGATCTGCAGGTCAACAGAAAACATCAAGGTCATGGAGGTAATGAGGAGAGCGTGTCTGATGAAGATGCAGCATAATGGCAAAAATGACAAGACAAGTGTTAAATGAATGCAAATCAAATTACACATCAAATGTGGCTCTTCTCCCCCCCCACCACCACCTCCTTGGTTAAAGTCTTTTTAAAGGCTTCTTGTACAGTACTGTATGTGTTCATAATCTGATGGGAAGTTACCAATTATCTCTCCCTAATTACATCTGTATTACTGCTTGAAAAATGAGCTTTCTGGCATTTCTAATGCTGCTAAAGAGTTGGTGAATGAGAGAGGCGAGCGCAAATCTTTAAAAAAAAAAAAAAAAAACTGAAAATTTAATGATCTACATTATTGCTTACAACTATTGCTCTTCCTTGGGCTTGGTGAAGTTAATTAACAGATTAGGATGGGGGGGAGTGTGTGATATCCCTTGCGGCGCTGGATAGTATTGGCCAATGCAAGAAATGTGTAATATGTATATATGTATATTTAGAATAATAATAATAAAAAAAAGTCTGGATTTATGTGTTTGTGTTGAAATGAGCCACATCAGAGCGCATCAACTGGAAGTTTTAAATGCCCACGAGGTGCTGGCGTTAATGGGGCTGTTACGACATCAAAATGTCACGTAGCAAGCCGTGGCTAAACCACACACACACACACACACACACACACAAAACAAAAAAAACATGGAAGTGTAAAAATGTTCCTCTTGGCTCATCGCTGGACGTGTTGATGGTGAGGTGGTAGTGGTGAGAGGGGAGGAAAAAAAAAGTGAAATTGACAATATCATTGTAGGAGCGCACTAAAGGGGCGACGGTCCGCTCCACTACACTGAAGTAGGGATGTCTACAGTGGAAGAAGAAGAAGGGGGAGGGTACCACTTTGTCACAGGCTGCTATGTAGATTAACCTTTCAATTAGTTGTTATCAGGTCCTCTCCATGTCTCGGCGCAAGCTTTTCAGCCTTCGTTTCAGGACATCAAATCCCGCGAAATCGCTCGGATATGTCGCGTCGCATTTTATCCTTCGACGTTTTCCCCGATAATGAAGAGGACTATCCGAGGGGGGGAAAAACTTGAAGAGGTAAAACTACCAGCAAATATTTACGGTAGCCTGTGCCCTCTCTCTCTCCCTCTCTCCCTCACGCTCTCCCTCTCTCGCTCCCTCTTTCTTTTCTTTCTTTTTTTAACCTCTTTCCTACTAGTTATATGTTCATCCTTGCATGAAACTTGCCGTTAATTTGTTGTGCCTTCTCGCCCACGGCGGCGTCTGATTAGAGATCGGTTTTGTGCAGCCTATAACATCTTAACAGTGGTGGTGGTGAGTGTGTAAGGGGGGGTGGAGAAAGAAAAATACTGCGAAAAATCAAAAAGGAGGCTTGTGTATCATTTCCAATATATATATGTGTATAGCTTAGGTGAGAAATGTGAGGTGAAGCTGAGAGATGGGGAGCACTACATGAAGCGAAAGAACTAGCGATACATAATTGAGAAGCGGTGATGAAGGAGCCACTCTCCCGGCAGCCGTGTTAACTTGTATTCCCTACTGAACATCTTTACTCCCCCCCCCCTCACATCCCTCTCTCCCGCCTCCAGGGCTCACTATTTGTCCTCATTGGAGATATTTGATAGTTAATGGTGATAAAGAGGTCATGCCATCGTTGCACGGCGCAACACGGGACGTTAATATAATTTTGCTGGCGGATGTGGAGCGAGCGCAAAACCTACTTTTTTTTTTAAACATAACGCGTAACGGAATATATATATTATCTTCCCCCCTCTCAATTTAATAGTTTAAATGTTAAATATCGGGAGAATTACGGCTCCTCTCGGGGAAATTATAAAAAAGGGGAGGAAGATAAAGAGAGAAGGAGGCAGGGACGGAGGAGGGGAGAAGGCGATAGCATGCATTTATGCCTGCAGGAGTCTTGCATATGCTACCTGGAATTATTTAAAAATAAATAAATAAATAAATAGAGATATGTGTGCCACTTTAAACCAGTAGTGAGGGCCTTTGCAGGTTTTATGCAAACAAATGATAGATTTAACAAACAGCCAATTAAAGTCTAAAACGATCCAAATCACTTTCAAGTGTAACCAACTGTTTCAAGGAGGGAATCGGAGTAAAGGTGGGCCGGTGTTAAACGCTTTGTAAATGAGGTTAAATATTCGTCTCATTTAATTGCAACTTAACTATTTAATGCCTGATATAGTGTATTTATAACTTAATAATAACCCTTCGCTACGTATGGAGCCGCAAGTTCAGATGTAACGCGTGCTGGAGGTGAATGATATCAATTCGTCACTGTAGGCACCTTAAGAGGCGGGTCAATTGAGTGAAGTGACAGATCATACAGCCAGTGCCGTGCCTCTTAGAGTGAGCTCATACATAAAGATTGACATGTGCTTTATCAAACCGGAAATCGGATCTTGTCTTTACAGCCAATATTGAAGTTGCTAGGGAGGGCACATTAGTGTAGGTAAGCTTTAATGAGACTCCATTGGATTGTAATCAGCGTCATGTCGGATTCATGTAAACTACAACATTGTAACAAAATGGCGACTGTTTAGGTGACATCAGTAATGCTGGCAACGCTGTCATTTATCTGCTCAACTCTGCGGAGCGCAAACTCTTCGGCGTGTTAACGTAGTTTTTTTTTTGTCTTACCGCCGCTTTCTTCCGTCGTCAAACGGCTCGGTGGCGACTGCGGACGTGCCCCGAAGCGCCTGTCAGCAGCTGTCAGGAAGTGAGCATTGATTATTACGTGTGTCATTAAAGCTCGCGCTGATCAGTTTCGTCGCCGCGGACGTGGAGCTTGTCAAAAAAAGTCTCGTGCGGACAACTAACGGTTAAACTTTTACGTATGATTTCCTCTTTTTGACTGTAATATGTGTGTTTTTAGCCAGTTTGTGTGTGATATTTACGTGCAGCAGAAATAAATGTTAACTCCTAAGGTTGCCTCTGTTTTTTCCAAATGCGAAAGGGACTCTGAAACCGAAAATGTGTTTCTTTCGAGGTGACTGTGTACACTTTCCCCGAAGTCGGTAGAAGTTTCTAGCTGCCTGTCATAGTGTGAAAACTTACTACTTTTAGAAAAAGGGAAAAAAGAGTCTCTTTTGAAATGGACATCTGGTTTGGTGTGTGGATTATAGTGTCAGACTATGGATTAAGTCACTCTGATTTCTTTAGCAGCCATGACAGCGCCTGCATCTGTTTTTATCCATCTGTTTCTCATGTTTTAGCACATCTTAAAAAGTCCTGCATTCCTCTGGCTTAGCTTTCATACCCGATGTGCCATCAGATAGTTTACAGAATGTGAATAAGGAGAAATAAAAGGTGATCTGACTATTTGTTGTTTTTTCTTTTTTCTGTTTTTCTTTTAGATTTAATCTGGAATTTTAATAAACTCAGCTCCTGGTCAGCTGGTGACTACCATTGTGGAATTTACTAGTGCCAACTTTTGTTGAAGTTCAATGTGAGATACCCGGGATTGAGAAGAAATAGTGAGCGGATGCGGTTGTGGAACATAACTTCTTGATCTTACTAAGGATGTGGATGTACCCAGTTTTCAGCAGCAGAAAGGGGGAATCTTTATGGATCTCATTTTTGTGAGGCTAATTGTTCAACCATGGTAAAACTTGCAAACCCTCTTTACACGGAGTGGATTCTTGAAGCAATACAGAAAATCAAAAGGCAAAAGCAGAGGCCCTCAGAGGAGAGAATTTGCCATGCGGTGGCAACGTCACATGGACTGGACAAGAAGACCGTCCTTGAGCAGTTGGAATTAAGTGTTCACGATGGCTCTATCCTCAAGGTTACAAATAAAGGAAGCGCCTCCTACAAGGACCCAGGACATCCCGGAAGAGTTGGATCAATCTTGCCTGCAAATGCACCTGTGCCATCAAAGGAATCTATATGGAATTCGAGCGATCTGCGCCATATTGATTGGAATAAAATGCTTAGGAGGGCCATCGAAGGCCTGGATGATACCCATGGCTCCTCGCTAAAGAACATCGAGAGGTATCTGAGGAACCAGGATGACCTCTCAGACATTGTTGATAACCCCGCTTTCCGGCAGAGGTTGCGGCTGGCTGCTAAGCGAGCAGTTAACACTGGCAGGTTGTCAAAAAATGGTCCGAGGTATAAGCTCAGCCATGGAAGCGTAGAGGGAAGGAGCTCCAGGTGTCCAAGTGCTTCCACCTTGGTCCTGTCATCTGTGACACTCCTCCCCCACGAGCGAGACCAGGTACACACTCCTCGGCCTCTGCATTGTTACTCCTTCTTGATCTTACTTCAGTCGTGTTGATTCATGTGTCATTCTGAGCTTTTCTTTGCCTAATGCTGCTGTTAACCCAAAAGGAGACATTCCTAAAAGTAGAAACATATTCCTGCTGTTGTTGATGTCTTATTGTTTTTGATCTTCTTGTCAAGCTCTGACATGTGCCACAGCTTTTTTTGGGTTCTTCAGCAGTGGCATTTATTTGAAACCTTCAGCAGTTGGGAAGGTTGAAAGTTCAGGCCACTTAAGAGTAGGACTTTTATGATTGTGGTCTTAATCTTTGGGACTTAAAGCTGGGCAGGTCTGAAACAACGCCATCTAGAGTGCGTCCCTTTGGGATTGTGTTGCTGTTGGTCTCCATAATAAGAGAGCTTGGATAATCAGAAAGTCATGCTGACTGTGTGGTAGGCAGTCTGCTGTAGGCTTCCCACAGGTTATGTAACTCTAGCCTAATGACCTTAAAGGATGTGGCTGGCGTTCTTGTGAGTTGGTGAACAAAATTATGATAGATTATTGGTAATTTGAACGTGAATGAGCATGTGTTGAGAAAGTAAGACTGAATATTCTCCCGACTGCATGCAGCTGTTATGAACTTGGTGCAAACTGAGATGCCCCAGAGAGGAAATAACACCATATAAACAAACTTTCGACATCCACAGGGTGGTTTATAGTTTGCAGAGATTGTGTCTTTGTTACTGGTGTTTAACAATAACACACGCTGCTGACAAATGTCTGCAAGATGACAGCACTTTTGTTCTTGCTTTGCAATTTTAAGACACTGTCAAAGAGTGGGAAGAGTGCTTGATGGAAAATGGTTTTCACTGCGTGACCTAAAGTGCAGTGTGTAGTCATCTAGTTAGTGTGTTGTCAAGGCTTTTTGCATATCATGTGTTGAGGCTTATCAAGATGAAATGCGGTCTAGTTTATGCACAAGTTATGCAGCTGAAGTAGCAAGCAGCATCAGGCTATAGAGATGTCACTCTGCTCTTCACCAGTTTCACAGTGAATAATCAGGAAGCGACACCTTGATACTGCAGCCACAACTGTGACTGTGTCTGTGGTGAGGCCAAAAGTGAAACTGAGAAGTGTTTAGAGACACAGTGTCCTGCAGTGGTTCTCATAGCTGAGGAAGGCCTGCTGTTTTCCATTTGGAACATTTCAACCTATTGCTCGCGGCCTGATGACATCACCTCGCCGGGTCCAGGTTTGCTGTTCACTTCAAAGGATGAGACAGCTCTGCCTGCTCAGTAGTTGAGTGTGTGTGTGCTGAGAATAAGAGATACTTTGAGGTAAAAAAGAGCAGTCTTGGTTTAGAGTTTATTAGATTCTGAAGAGACTCTGGCAGGAACAAAGGCAAGGAATGAGAGTTTTTTTCCTGCTGTGTTATGCAACCACTTGAGCTCTCTCTCTCTTTCTCTCTACCAGCACTGTTCTAATAGGACCCCACCCCCTCACTCAGGACAGCCTGCTCTTTTGAAGCAGCATAATTTCCTGTAATGTACTTAATTTAGAATCCCCAAGTAAATCATCAGCATCTCTTCAGCTGCGTTTCTTTCTTTCTTTCTTTCTTTTGCATTTTTCTCTTGTACAGATTGCAAATTGCTATTGGTTTTTAATCACCAGACACAAGAATATTCCTAATGGAAATTAATCCAGCTTCTGGATCAGCCTTCATAGCTGAGTCAGTGGAGACTGTGTTATGGAGCCTTATTAAGACTTATTATTTTAAACAACTTCACATCACTGTGCTTGGAGCATTTCATCAGCGGCGTACACAGGTTGCACATTAGCACTGTCATTATCAGTCTTTATCACTTTAGCGGAAATCATAGTTATAGTTGTCTGTTAACCTATAATGAAAGTGTCACATAGTGCACTTCATGTACCTAAACAACAAGGCATAACCCAAAGTATTCCTAACACCAAGGCTCTGTTCTCAAATCCTGTTGTCTGCATCTGTTAGCAGTGATAACACAGACTTCGTTGATCGGTGATCAAGGACGACTGCTAATGTTTTTCCCCTTTTGTCTGCTTGAAGCAAGTCTCAATTCAACTTTGATGAAGCCTTAGCTGGCAGATTTTGCACAGTCGAGTTAACAAAACACAGGGCTTTAAAAGCAACAACATTTTGGAAATGACAGAAAATTAAGCAAAACGTCCACAACAAGTTCTAAAAATTCAGCTTTTGCCTTTACACCAGAGATATTCATTATAACATTTTGTTCTTATAGGTGACCTGTAATGGTAATTTCAGCTCTATATTTTAATTCTTGGACTGTACTACAGTAGCTTTGCGTTGTTTATGCGTTGATAATAATCTTTATTTATATTATATCGACTCTAATAAGCCATTTTCTATCTGTCTTTTGCCCCCTTCACACCAGCTTTTTTCTGATTGGTTGCCCGTCAGAAGCAGAATGTTTGAACAGCATATAAGGTTATCCACCCTCTGTGACTCTGCTCCTGATTGTTTGTTGATCTTATTGTTATTTTGTCCCTTTTGCGTACAAAAATCATTGAGATCATTATGTGCATTTGGACTGTGAAGGCAATGTTGTCTGCCCTTCTTGAACTTGCTGCCTTTTGTCTGGGTGAGATGTGTTTTATTGTGAGTTATCATCACATATATCAAAAATCACCAGTTACCTCCGAGCCACAGTGTTAAATCATACAGGTGTAGAGTCATCACAAAGCTCATCACATAGATTTTTTTTGTGGTTTTATGTCCATAATCACAGCTGTGTGAGCAGCAGTCTGCTTCTAATGCCAGCCCGCTTTCAAATATTGACCTGGCAGGTTGGAAAATAGAGTAATCATTGATGTGGCAGTAAACTGCTTCCCCTCGCCGTAGCAAGTAATTGATACAGCCAGGAACAATGACCAGATTGCCATTGCATCCTTGCTTCACTTTCCCTCTGGGGTTCATTTGGAGTGGAGTGACGGGTTGAAGGGATGCTGCTGTTTTTGTGTTTTGTTGACGAATGGAAAAGGAAAAACAACACCTCCCCCGATTCAAATGAGGGTCAGAGGGAGGTCAGTGCCAGCAGAAATTTGAAAGATGCAAATTGGGTTATGGTCAGGATGATGATCTGCGTCATAGAAACCAGGAACTAATTATGGCCATCCCTAGAGGGCCCTCCAAGGCTCCAGTCAATTGGTGAGGCCTTAGTGTGTAAACTGATGATGAGGTGGGTTATTTACGGTCACACCCTGCGAGTGTTATTTTCCGTTAAGAACTTCCTCTCGAGCTGAGAAGGAAACCGCAGTTTGTTTGTTGCTTCTGTAAGAGGCTTTTATGTATGATCTCACATTTAAAGGGAGACTTGTGAAAGCCATACTGCAGCCATCTCAGTTAAGTCTGGTCTTGATTTCAGCCTAAGATTCATTAGACTTTGACTGGCTTTGTATGAAGTAATGACACAAAGTCTTCCCAGCTCTCGCGCTCTCTCTGAAGTCGGCCTCTCTTCATTCTGAGTGATCAATGGGGAAATCCTCTTAAACCTTGAGCTCATATTTTACTTCTTCTGAACTTAACCGTAAGCCCTTAAATGAGCGTTTGTTCTGAGACTTGCAACATTTACTGTGGATCATGGCAGTAACAATGAGAGCATGTTTTATTATTGAGGTAATTTGATTACATGCTGGTTAATCCTTTCAGACTGGAGTGCAAGCTTTAAGAATTGGATTAAGCCCTTAAACTATGATTACTAAGATCACTTACCCATTCAGATGTAATGGATAAAAGAGGTGGATCTCAGATGCAGCATATCTCTGAGGATAAGATTCATTTATTATTCATTTCTAGTCTGTGAGAACTCCACTCTTTTATTTTTTTCCCCATTCTCTAAGCTGCTTCTTCCCGCTGATATTTTCATGGGAGTTTCATTGAATCCGCACTTTTCATGTTAACCAGCAATACATGAATAGTGATCTCAAAATCTGGATCAAAGATTTCAGCGCTGCACACACAGTCTGTCATTCTGTCCCTTAATCAGTTTGTCTTTGCTTGTGTTCCCACACCAGCTCCGGGTCGACCCCATCCCAATATGCAGTTTCTGTCTCGGAACGAAAGAGTCAAATCGGGACAAGCGGCCAGAAGAGCTGCTGTCCTGTGCAGACTGTGGGAGCAGTGGTAAGTCACCTTGTGTAACGCTTCACTTTACTGCATGTTCCCACGAGCCATAACATACTGTAAACAAGACTAAACTGCTGGTATGTTAGCTCAGAAGCAACAGTGTCAGCGTATATGTGGACATAGGTCAGAAATGTGGTTAAAATCACTGCACTGGCGTATAACATGATGTCATATTTATGCTATATGTATGAAATGTTGTGTTTGAAATGTTGTGCAAACTAAGCTAGATTTCTATCATCAGTCAAACGTTTTGCACATTTAATGGTGTTCAAATTCACAGTTTAGTATGTGCCTGTGTTTTCGTGTCACGACTCAGTAGTGCTCGATGTTTTCAAAAACACGTTCTTGCATTATTTTGGCATATTCTCAGTATCCCAACAAAAACATAAACATCTTCTTTTCAGTAACGCTCCTTTGTGATACATTAACTTGTTTATTTCTCAAGTATAATAAATCCTACTTGACCTAAATTTACCATTTAAAGGCAGCGGTGTCAGTTTTGGCTGCAGAATAGTGCAGAATTACCACTTTCTGTCTGTGTGTGTGAGTGACTCTCTTTCTCTTTCTTTCTTGTCAACACTGAATACACAGCCAATCCTATTTGAATAAACTTTATTACCTGGGTGTTTGCGCTCACAGTGAGCTTTTACATTGTGGCAGGTTGATTGACCCATAGCGTGCGAGCAGGTTCTGGCCGTGAAGGAAGGCCAATTAAAATGTGTAAAGCAAGTTAACACATTGTACAAGATCAATAAAAAAAGACACACACACACTGTGTACTCAGCTTTAAAGGGCTAACCCTCCTACCATGTTGTACCTGATACACAGAACAACTGTTGAGCAGTCAAAACCTAATGGGTAGAAGTCACGCTCCAAGAGTGTGAATATATAGACATAAATAGATTATTCGGGGGTAGGGGGGGGCATTAAGCAGACACATTGCCTGATATAAACTAATTACATCGGCAGTATTAAAGAAATGCCAACAAATTTCTGTCATCTCTCAGTGTTCAGTATATATTCAAGTCATCCAACCTTGGCGGTAGCAGTTTTCTGCATCGGTTAGGCAGATTTCATATTCTTTCACCATATTTTTCTCTTCCCTTTAAGGGATTTATTGGAAGAACAATCTGCAAATTGAGTGGCTGGAGGGATCCAAATTACTTGCAAGTCTCAGAAGGGCAGATGCTCCAAGTGACCATTACAATCTGAAATCACCCAAGTCATTTTCGCTCACTTCAAATTATTTTATAGAGCCACTCCAGTTATAGCAGATCAAAGATCAACCTTTCCCCGCTGCAGATTGTTGGCATTTCCTTTAGTGTTCTTTTGTTCCAGACAAAACTGCTAACCCCCCATAAAATTACCTCTGCCTAGGAGTCATTTATGTTTGAACAATTATTTTAAATGCCGTAAGGAATTGTTCTCCTGGTGACATTTTTATAGCTCAAATTTGACTAAGTAGCGTCGAGGTGGTTTTCATTAACCACTCGTAGTGTACACAAATTGTGCTCTCACTGTAAAACAGCTGTTTTACAACCATGAGAGGGAGCCGGGTGAGAGAAGAGGCAAGCTTTTACATGACTTTCATGGATCAGCTTCCATTAGAATGAGTGCTGCTACTGTTTCTGCCTCATTAAGATCAAATTATCTGTAATTAGTGGCTCAGATGTTTGATCATACTGTTTTTAGACACAACTTGTGCCAGGAGGAAAAGTGTTGTGGACATACAGGCACAGGCCCAGCATTGTTTTTTAGTGATGTAATATGTTAATGTTTAACCTGACTGTGTTGACAAATGAAAAACCTTGTCTCTGGCTCGGTGACAGCGCCAGCGGTGGTAAAATGTCCTGTGCTAATATGCATTTTTTATTGCTCCTAAAGGACATCCATCATGTCTGAAGTTTTCCCCTGAATTAACCTCAAATGTGAAGAGATTACGGTGGCAGTGTATTGAATGCAAAACCTGCAGCTCCTGTCGAATACAGGGGAAAAACGCTGTGAGTATTACACATGCATCTTAACACACACCATTTTCAGTGTTGTTGGCTTGAAGGTAGATCCCATTTTGTGCATCCCTGAGGATTTGTTGAGATTTGTAAAGCCTCTCTTGTGCACAATTGGGCTTATTTTTCAAAAAAAGAAAGACTTTAAATGACGGGGGTGTTACATGTATGCAACTGGGACATCCTTTACACATGCCTGCTGTTCCCTTTCAGGATGAGATGCTGTTCTGCGATTCATGTGATCGGGGCTTTCACATGGAATGCTGCGATCCGCCGCTTTCAAGAATGCCAAAAGGTGAGGTGTTTATACTGTCTGGCTTCTCTGTTTTCCCCCCTCTGCTGTCAATTCAAAGCCTTTTCTTCACAGAAGGCCGTTTGGGGCTGTCACTCAGCACACAGAGAAGCAGCGGTGGCTTATTAGGAGCTTTGCATGCATATCAAATTATTCCAGCTTCCCTGGGGAGATTTGCTATCTCTGGATTACAGTACTGACCCTACATTGAGGCTTGTAATGATGGTGCACGTACTGTAGTAGGATATTTGGCAGGCAATTCATACGAGTCACATAGCTGAGCTCAACAAGCTGACGCAAAGTCTATTTTTCCAAACGGAGAACTGACCCAATGTTTTTCTTATGGATTTTCGCTTTGTGCTGAGTAATTGATTGTCATTGTGAGCTGGTGGGAATCTCGCCAGCTCTTCCTATTAAAGGAAATGTTTCAAATGAATGTACTGTATGTCCTCTGAATTGATGAACCCACCCAAACGGTACTCTCTCTGTTTGGACACCCTCCAGGAACCTGGATCTGCCAAGTCTGCAGGCCGAAGGAGAACGGGAAGAAACTGCTGCACAAGAAAGCCGATCAGATCAAACGTCGATATGCAAAGCCAATCGGAAGGCCCAGAAATAAGCTCAAACAAAGAATGTAAGTGTGCTGTAATCTAACTAACAGCAGTTACGTTATACTCAAGGTTAATTGTTTGGTGTAATAATAGTGCATCTGCTGGTAAGATCTCAATACATGGCAACATTTCTGTAGAGAAGTCAAATTGCCATTTTTATAGTAAACGATCCATGGTCCTTTGCAAACATGCATGCATTACAGTTTATAGCTTGACTCTGGTTTAAGTTCCTGACCTGATTAACTATAAATTTAAACATAAGCTATAATACATCTAGCCTCCACAGAGAATAAGAACACCCAAAAATGGAAACCAAATACAGATCACTTCTATGCATTACATAGAATTAATATTGGTAAATTCACGTGTAAACAGCACTTAAGTGTTGTTATTGGATAAAGGAGATCCGTAGACTTTATATATATATATAGCCTTTATAAAAGATGGTCGTTGCTACCAAGTCTTGTTTTTCTAATAGCCAGCGGGAGGAGACTCATCTACTCAAAAATGACCTTTCTGCACCCTTGTTCTGTGACCTCTGGAACCACTTTCCTAATGAATTTGTGGTTTCTGTCATACTAAGTACAACATAGTTGAAGTTATTTTTGTAAATAATGCTCGTGATTAGTGTCAAAAAGGAGAACAAACCTGAGTATGCTTTAAGGTAGGGCTACCTTAGAACTGATGGCTCACTTCCCCTATGAGCGTCTGCTCACAGTGATGGCTGACATGTGTGTGGCTACTTCCATCTTTTTAAACAGTCTATAGCTGGACGGTGTGTTCGCTCTGGGCTGTAGCAAGCCCCTTAAAACTACTAGGTTTAGTATTTTCACTCTCTTGTGTATTCAGGCAAGATGTGCAGATGTATTTTATATCTTGATTTGAAAATATATCTTGATATAAAAATGTTTAAAAAAGTGAATGTAAGATGATTCGTGCAGCCCCTCTATCATTACAATATTTCTATTTAAATGCTATTTTCAGTCAGTAGCAGTGCTAATAATAGTTTGAATGCCCTTTATTGATGCCACGTGGGGGCATTTCTGCTGTATGTTACAGCAACAACAGTAACAGTTAAATTATATAGATGGTTATACAGGTTATAATTATATAGACAGACATTTTTATGTGTGAAAATGAATAGATGTCCACAACTTACATCATGCTGTGAGCATTTTATTCATCCTGTGCCTGGGAATATGAGCTCCTGGTGTCAGGGTAGAGAAAACAAAAATTATTGTGTCTAACTAAGAATCTCGCAGATAACTCTGAAAAGGAAATATGAAGCAAGACTTTAGGCTTTGTATAAATATTACTGTTAACGACATTACATTTCTGAGAATGATTTGTGCCTCAAAACGTTAATGACATAATTACACGTCTGAGTTGATGTTTTTGGTTACATTCATGTGTCAGCAGTGAGATCTACATTTACTTTGCTGTTCTTGTCCCGGCAGGTCTGTAACCAGTGGTGACGGCTCCATGGTAGCACTGGGAGGAAGGGGGTCACCTGGTAGGGGTCAAAAGATTACCGTCTGTTCCACACCTTCATCTGGTCATGCTGCATCTGTGAAGGACGCCCGAGACAGATTTGCTGTTGCAGACCCTTGTTGTGCGGTCGACGCCACCCAATTCACCACTTCCACTCCCTCCACCACTCCCCTCCTCACGCCCACCTCCACCCCAGCTACACTCACTGTTAACAAGAAAATTAAAGGGCTTATCGATGGGCTTTCGAAATTCTTTACTCCTTCCCCCGTGGGCCGTCACATGCGAGCTGTAGCCATAGAGTCGCCCGCCAAACAGTTAAGCTCTAGAGAAAAGGGTCCACCCAAACTGTCCAAGCCACCAGAGCTGTTTGCCTTTGCTGCTGATGCCTCTCAAAAGATAACCCCCTCATCCTCTGCACTTCCTCCTGCTTCCACATTGCCCGGACTTAGCCCCCCCTCGCAGGTGTCCAGCAGCTCCACTTCTGCTAACTCTCCCCAGAGCTCTTCCAGCCAGTCTAGTGTTCCTTCCCTGAGTAGTCTCTGCAATAGCAGCCAACTTAAGGGACTTTTTGACGGACTCTCTCACATTTTTACTACTCAGGGACAGTCACGGAAAAAGCGACTACCTTCCTACGCGCCACCTAAGCCCCTGCCCCATAAGCAGTACTCCCCCCATACGTCCAAAACGGGGCCCCAGCGCTTTGGAAAGAGCGAGTTTAATAAAAATAGGTTAGACTCCACAACTGCTGGGCCAGGCCGACCCAGAGGACACCCGTTTAAGATGGTCAGTCATTTCAAACGTAACCCTTTCTTTAAAAAGCGCAGGACACTAGGCAGGCTGAGGTATAAAGGGAGCCCTCAGAAGGGAGCCCTCTCACCAGGAAAGGGAGACTTGACTGACGGAAGAATTAAGCCTGAGAATAATCATGGTAAGCAAGGCTCGAAATTCCAACCAAGACCTGCGTCTCCACACCTCTAAGCTTCTTCTTTATTTTTTACTTTCATTTTTTAAAAGCTTGACACTCGCAGTTATTTTTTTCCAGACTAGAGCTTATCTTTTCTTTGAGAAGGCACCCTCAGCACTCTAACAGACTACTAATCTTCCTCCTAATTTAAATTCTTTTAGTTTATTAACACAATTTCGTTGCGTTTTGACTTGACTGCGGAGTATACGTGGCTTCCATCCTCTCGCCCGTTGGCTTTTGTCATAGTGCATGGCCCACTAACTCCCTCATGTTGCTCCTTGCTCTGTCTTCGACCGTCTGCAGTAGTGCGCCCATTGTGATCACTACCTAGTAGAGACTGTAGTCCCATCGCCCTCTTCCTCATCCCACCCTCACTCTTGAAATCACTGTCTCCTCTCAACCTCACTTCCAGCGGTCATTACGAACCAGTGATTCACCCACCCAAGCTGACTCAGAGCTGACATGATGATTATGGCCTAAGTGCAGTAACCCTTACATTTCACTGTCTTCAGGAGTGAAGTCACAGCTTAAAAAAAAAAGAAAGACATGTAGGGGGAAAAAAACCAAACGGATGTATGTTTCAAGAAGTTCTAAACAATATCCCGCACAAACACTCGTTACTCCTCCAGCACATTTCCATAAATATGTTAATGATGCATCACTTCCACTTGTAATGGGTTTTTGTTTTGGTGGTTAAGTCATGGTGTTGATGTCTTTCATAAAATTACTGCCTGCTTTCCAGCATCAGTTGCTTTTCATGTCGACACTCGCTCCCTTCACTGCATCTGCTTCTTAATTCATGGGAAACTGTCTTGGTGGATGACTAAGCACATGAAAGCGGTTACGCAATTAGAGTGATTTAGTTTCACTTCATTACATTAGGGATTTTCATATAAACATGCAAAGATGATACATTATGAAATTCCTCTGAGACACAGCCTCAAACAGGCTCAGCAGCAGTGCTCACAGTATAAGCACATTTGCATAGAATGCATTTATGAGATTATTCCACGGCTGCTTCAAACGGGGCGCTGTTGATGTGCCGCCTGATGTGTTGATGTCGTGCTATTGTTCCTCTAACAGGCCACAACGGGGAGCTGCACGTGAAGCAGGAGACCCAGGCAGACTTTGCGGCCATGTCCAGAGACCACGTCACAGAGGAGGACATCGAGACCTTCACACGAATCCAGGAACTCGCTGCTCAGGTAGGAAAACGCTATAAATCTTTTGCTCATTTTACGTGCTTGCAAGAAAACTGAAAGGAGAACCAAAGTGGGATTATATACACAAAGAAGGTCTTTCAGTGATAATATGTCATGTCAGTTTTATTCAGCTCTCTTGAGTATATTGTAATATAAAAGGAGCCAACTTCTAATCCAATTGTGTTCATTGCCTAATTGGTAAACTCTTGCCAATAAAAAAGCTAAATACAAGCCAAGAATACATGAAACAATAACCCAAGTAAAAGAAAGTCTTCTTTCTGACTTTTTTGTGTAATTTTGCACTTCTTGGAGGTGAACATTTGTCAGCATTTTTAGACTAACACTTCAGACATACAAGCCTAGAGACCCCCCGGAAAAGTGTATTTCCTGACCGGTTTGGGAGTTATTAATTAAGGTTGCTGGCAGTGTCCATATGAAATCGGTTGCAAAGAGGGTGCTGCACCAAAGGCTCCTTGCATGTTTTGGTTGCTAGCAGGTTGCCCATAGTTTGCATGGAAGAAAGGGACTTGTCTACCCTTCACTTTCCGAGCTGTAAGGAAACTTGTGCAATGCTAACTGGAGAACGTTCACCCTAAAAACTGCACCTTTTGAAATGCGTTGGCTGTAACAGTAAAACACCACTGTCCGGTCTGTAGGCCCGTGCAGCAGGGCATAACTGAGCAGGCTAACAAAACATTCGTATAGGTTAAATTCTCCGCCTTCTTCAGACTGTTTATCTTTGACTGAGGGTACAATTTGGCCTCAGTCAAACTGTTTGTCTTTCCACAGAACATTTTGTTTTTCTAAGACCCTGAAGCATGACTCTGGAGTTTCACTCTTAATTTAAACAGATAGATATACTATACGTCTGGAATGCATGGGTCTTAATAAGCAAAAAAGCTTATTTCACTAATACTTACGAATTTAAAAGGTACTAACTTTGGTTAAAAAGATCAAGGGCTCAAATATAACATAGTTTGTTTATAGACTCAGAAAACCATATAGACATCAGAGAATATGCAGAAATGCTGAGTAAAAATAGTCATTTGAAAAAAAAGAAAAGAAACGGAAACCACTGGCTCAATCGGTAACTGGGGTGTCAGCATGGTAAAGCTTATCTTATTTGTGCGACTGATTTTGGGCAGATGTATCTTTCATTTCTCACGAGAACCATGAACCACAATCTCGTCTCGACAGAGTTCTTGACACGAGGAACTGTAATGCTGAATTATCTGGGTCACTATATTTATCAGTGTGTCTTTGTTAAATCTTTTTACAGAGAACCGGATCTCGTTCATCACTGATGAACACAGACTCCGTTCGATGCCCCGCTGTCATTGAATTTGGGAAGTATGAGATCCAGACCTGGTACTCATCACCTTACCCACCTGAATATTCAAGGTAAGTAATATTTTTTGCACCAGATAATGCCAATTTCTTTTGTTGCTGGTGCCGAGTTTATTTCAGTGTCCTGTTATAAAGCCTCTCATGCTGAAGTACAAACCTCAGCTCTCGTTTTTGTCTTCACCAGATTACAAAAGCTTTATATATGCGAGTTCTGTCTGAAGTACATGAGAAGCAAAAACATCCTCCAGAGACACACAAAGAAGTGTGGCTGGTTCCACCCGCCAGCCAATGAAATCTACAGAAAGGACAACCTCTCCGTATTTGAGGTCAGCTTCCCTTTACAGCAATAAAGCAATAACTGTATGCTGCATGAGATCCCACTGAATGGGCTCTGGGAGGGTGGGGGAATGGGAACTGTTTGAACAGTGTCCTCTTGCTCTTTTTATTCCGTGTTTAGGTTGATGGAAATGTCAGCAAACTATTCTGCCAAAACCTCTGCCTGTTAGCCAAGCTTTTCCTGGATCACAAGACCTTGTATTATGATGTGGAGCCTTTCCTCTTCTACATACTTACAAAGAATGATGAGAAAGGCTGTCATCTTGTGGGCTATTTCTCCAAGGTAAGAATTACAGAGTGATTTTATGGGAAATGAAGGAATACCGCACATCATTTGTGAATGCTGATACTGAGACCTCACGGTAGTTTGTCTATTTAGTGATGTGGATTTAACTTCCTCACAGTGGTTCAAATGTGGGGAAATTTTCTGCTTTCTCAGTTTTAGATGACCGTAAATTGATCATCTTGGAATATCTGATGTTATAAAAATTCAAATGTCAGTTGCAGCCGTAATTCTCACACGGCGATACTTTTTAGTGAAACATCTCGGTTTGTGTATTTGATGTGCATGTGCATGTGCACAGCTTTAGACAAGGACAATGGCAGGTGCAGTAAATTGCCAGCTTCAGCAGAGCTCTGACATACTTGATCTGTTTCTCCTTCCCCCAGGAAAAGCTTTGCCAGCAGAAGTACAATGTCTCCTGCATAATGATCATGCCTCAGTACCAAAGGCAAGGATTTGGAAGGTTCCTTATTGATTTCAGTAAGTTCCTTAATGCCTTTTTAGACCACCACACTTGGTTTTTATTATTGGTCTTTACAAACAGTTTCAGATTAAAGGTTTGTAGCTTATGGCAAGGTGCTGTTATTTTGTTAAGGCTTTTCAAGGGTGTCTAATCAAGAGCATTCATGTACAGTGCTTAGGCAATCACAGAAGATTAGGAGTGGGAAACATAACATTCTGGCTGCAGTATTAATTTGATGGCCAGTAGTTTTCACCTAAGCATTGCCTGAAGAGCCCCCCCACACACACACACCAAATTCTCTCTCCTTGACTTCTGATGAGCCGTGGATGCTGGTTTTTTGTTTTAAGTCTAGTAAATGCAACACATACAATATTTAAAGCCCACAGTCCACTTATGAAAACAGTTGCTGCCTTGAGTGGATTTTTGTGTTTAGGCAGGCATTTTTTGTCATTATAGGCATTTTATTATTTTTCAAGGGTTGTCTCCGTGCCGACCGTGGAAGACAAGGAAAAAAAGGAGCGAGTGCAGGGGTGGGCAGGCGGTAATGGAGCATTTGATTTCCTGTTCACTTTGGGAACCATTGAGACAGAGATGCGAGAGGATCTGTGATATTGAGAGTGTGCTGATAACAAAGACAGGGATTAAGGGAGATTGAACACAGCTGAGTTCTGAGCTCTTTGAAGGCTTTATTGGAAAATGTAGCTTTGGAGCTGGAAGTTGTTTAGATTAAGATTTTCTGTTATATTGGATTGTATTAGAGGAACACTTTGTCTCAGGTAGCTCTCACAGCAGAGCATTAGTGTGTGTAAAGCGTTCTCTTTCAAATCATAATTCACAGGTCTCAGAGTAGCGCTTTTGTTTTGCTTTATTAATGATAATATACTTGTGAAATGACACAAAATGAAAAACGACTTTTTCAATTAACTTATTGGAATATTCATCTCTAAGTGTATTTATCACAAGCTGCTGTTCTTAGCTTTAGTAATGAATATTGTCATGATTACTGGAATATTATGTGTTCCCTGTTTTGTGATTAGATTAGCTTGTTTGGTTCTCAGTAGTGGGTGCACATTAAAAGGCATTAATTAATTTCATGCCGCTCATAATGGATGACCCTTGACAGGGCTGCTATAAAACTAATTACACACAGATCCATATTAGTATTTTTTCCTTGTGCGTTATCTCTCCTAAGTGCAGTCTCCTGTGAGCAATGACATCCAGCTGCTTCTCTGTTTCGCTCTGTCGCTTTGTTTCCTCTTTCAACCTCCTTTGTTGCCCTTGCTGGCATGTGTCATACCTTCTGACGGAGGTTGAAGGAGTGGAAAGCTTCTCTGCCTTTTGCACTATTTGAAGGTGAATCCCAACTAGGGTTTGGCGTCACATCTTTACATGAATACAGAGGGAAGGGGGGAGGCGCAGGGATTGGATTACAATCCGAAATAACCCAGCCGCTGCCTGCAGCTCGACTAAAGCATTTTGTTTTTGTTTGAATCGTGTCTTTTTAGGTTACCTTCTCACCAGGCAAGAAGGACAAGCTGGATCCCCAGAGAAGCCGCTGTCAGATCTGGGTCGCTTATCCTACCTGGCATATTGGAAAAGTGTCATACTGGAGCACCTTTATAAGCACCCAGATAAACACATCAGTGTTAAAGGAATAAGCAGGGCCACTGGGATGTGTCCACATGACATCGCCGCTACTCTCCAGCAGCTTGGCATGATTGACAGACAGGATGGCAGGTCAGTTTCAGAGCCACAGTCTCCTTCAACTTGCGCTGCCGCTGCTGCTTCTGCTGTCTGACTTATCCAGGCCAGCGGGTATTTTTAACAGCATATCCATTAATGCCGCCGAATATTGACAGAAGTAAGTCAGGTTAAGCACCCCCAAGGACACGAAGCACCTGCCGCCCCAATGAGCGCTACTTTAACGCTCGTATTTAACCACACTTCACCCTCTGTTACCTTTTGTTATGGATGTAGAGTAATGTGCTTTCCTCTTCGCGAAATAGGATCGTGCTGATCAGAAGGGAACGACTGATTCAGCGACACATGGAGAAGCTCAGGGCGAACCCACGTCAGATCGAGGTGGATCCAGACGCCCTGCGTTGGACACCTTCCACCACTCTGAACGCTGTCCTGTCTGAGGAGGAGAGGGAAGCAGAGATGGATGTAGGTTCCTTTGTTCAAGAAACACTAGTTATTTGTTTCTGCTTGCCTGCAATGCTGTTAGTAAATGTTTGTTTGATTAGCTTGGGAGTTCAAATAGAGGCCATTAATGGGAAAGGCATTCTCACTGTCAGCAGGCATCTAATGTTGTGCAAAATTGCTCTAAATCAGTTCACTGCATAATTGATAGTACTGAATATTCCATGAAATGCAATCTTTCCATGGTCGCTTAACAGGAACGTTTCCTTCATGACGGGCAGACATCCAATCATGACGCTGCTCTTATTATCAGGAGAAACCTGCAGTGATTCATTTGTCATGATGTTAATTCCAATCTCTTGCTTTCCCATTAGCGTCGTTGCTCAGATGTTGGATCCGTGCGTGCGCCTTTCCCAGAGATAATGCATCTTGTCTGTTTAATTACCAGGCTGAGCGGCTGAAGGAGCAGGCCAGTTGCTGGGAGAAGGAGGAGAGAGAGGGCTACATGATGACTCACAGTAGTAGGCAACCTCTCACGAAGGTCCACTGTAAGGTTCCCTACAGGACCTACGAACGAAGGCCCGCACCGCCCTGGACCAGGCGCATCCAGCTGACTGAGGAAGTGAGCGATGAGGAAGCTGACGACGATGACGACGACTCAGATGGCTCACCACCCATCTTGACAAAAGCCCATGCAATGCTTGCAGCCAAGAGAAAGGTGACTGTCAGCGTTTGTGTGTGCCACTGTGGAGTTTGCTTCTAGGACAAAGTGGGATTGAGTGTATGTCTAGATGTTTTCCTTCATTAAAGAGCATGTTGTGGTTGAGATGGAAAGGTTTGATAAATATTCATGAATTCAGTGTAGGGTTCAGTGGCTTCCTCCTGTCATCTCGAGCCTCCCTGTGTGCCTGCAGCTGTAGATAATAGATTGTGTTTTCACTGCTGGTGTCGAGACTGTGCAGGCTAAACCTTGTACTATTGTCAGTGGTCATGGTTAATTTACTGCCCTCCTCTGTGCTCCTCACATCTGTTCCGTCTATATGGCACTGCCCCCTTGTGCTGGAGATAATATTACAACTGGCTGCATGATGTCAGGGGAGACCTTTTCAACTAAAACACTATGGAAACCAGAAAAGAATGACAGTGGTTGATGGGGTTTATTTGGTGCATTAGTTACTGTATTCATTTCGCATTTTTCTTATGAAGGATTTCGGAGGGAAGAGCGGTTACAGTCTGAGGCAGTCGGTGGGAAACAACTGGAGAATGTAAAATATAGACTGTGGTTTCTGCTTACTCTGCCTTTCTCATTTGTGGGTTTCCACACCAGCCTGCATTGCTCAAACATTTAGTCTTGAGCTGTGGTTTTAACATTTTGCATTTAGCACAGAATCCTGTATGGGTTTAAAAGCTGTACCATCATGGAGGTCATCCACTACTGCCCCACTTTCCAGCATTAACAAAAACCAATCTGCTTTGATTGAGGTTTGTTTTCATTGGTTCTTCTCATGTTTGTATTTCAGAGAACCCTGGTTCTGAAGAAGAGAGGGCGTAAAAGAAAGCGGATAAACAGCAGCGTAACGACAGAAACCATCTCCGAGACGACAGAGGTGCTGAACGAGCCATTCGACAACTCGGAGGATGAGCGTCCCATGCCCCTTCTGGAGCGCACTTTTAGAGTCGGTGAGATGGATGAAGAAGATGAGGAGGAGGCACACAAGGACAAGACACCAGCTGCACCGATAAAACGACGAAGAGGTCGCCCAAGGCTGGAGAAAAATGCGCATAAAGACAATCTCGAACACTGGAATGAAGGTACTTGAGCTGTGACTGCTGTTTACAAAAAAACAAAAAACAACTAAACTTTATATTTCTTATGTTATTTCTCTACACTTCTATGCCTATGTCATGGCAAACCAGTAAAGTGTTGCATTGTTTTGATCTGTAGGAGCTGATCTTCTCTCTAAGAGACCCAGCAAACCCCGTCCAGTGAAACGGAAGAAAGGCTGGCCCAAAGGAGTGAAACGTGGACCTCCTAAATGGAAGCTAAAGAACGAAAGAAAGATGGGCTTTAAGCTGAACCTCTACACACCCCCTGAAACTCCAATGGAGGCAGAGCAGCACCACATTCATACTGAGGAAGCAAAGGATGGGCCGCACCAGGATGGCGTCCATGTCGATGAGGGCAGCAAGGCAGGCAGAGGCTCGGCAAGTCCCAATATAATGCTGGACAGGTTCCCCTCTGAGCCCCCAAGTCCTGCTGACCATGGCTCCCACAAGTCGAGCTCTCCAGAAGCATCACCGGTAGCTTCTCTGGTGTGCTCCCCAGCTGCCTCTCCTGGCGCAGTGTCCCCAAGGCAAGTTGATGCAGCTGATTCACCAGAACCACCTGAAGATGACCAGCAGGAGGTCCAACATGAGCAGAAATCCCCAGCCAAAGATGTAGTGCACAGCACAGAGGGTGCTGTATCGCTAGAGAATGAGAATGAGGAAAATGAGGAGGGCGAGCAAAGAGCCCAAATAGAGGATCAGGATGCAGATGATGAAGATGACCGCCACAGCAAGACAGCAGGGCCAGAGAATAATACAGAAGACCTGGAAGAGAGTTCAAAAGACTTACCCAAATGCACGCCAACTTTTTTAGATGCAAAAGAAGACAATGACTCTGAGTTGAGTCAGCAGGTTTCTACAGTACTCTGTAGTGAAGCGGAACCAGCTACTGCTACAGAAAGCATCCAGGATAGTGCGCCAGCAGAACCATCAGAAGCAACACCGGCACCTGAAGCAGCAGCAGTCACTTCAAAAGCAGCTGTAGACTCTGATAATCCTGCAGACTCTGAGTCAGAGGAAGAGAGTTTGCATAGTCCTTGTCCAGAACACCACCTGCCTCTTCCGCCTGCAGAGAGGCCAATACTCAATCCCATGCTGAGGGAGGATCCCCCAGTCTGCACAGAGATTGACTCAGAGACAGCCCAAGCTGTTCAGTCCCTGACGCAGGAGACCGAGCGGGAGAATGTTTTCCAGGACTGCGTGGAGAGCCAGGAGCCCTGCAGGAACCTGCAAACGTATGCCCATGTGAGCCAGAGCCCCCAGATCACCTCGCTGGACGACTGTCCTCAGTCAGATCACAGCAGCCCCCTTTCCTCTGCGCACTCCCATCCCAGCCAATCAGTACGCTCAGTTAACAGCCCAGCTGTCTCCATCCTGGACAGTGGCTACACGCAGATCAGCCCTGACCACAGTGCCATCTCAGTGCCGTCGCTCCATAATATGGAGACAAGTCCCATGATGGATGTACCGTCGGTGTCGGATCACTCGCAGCAGGTGGTGGACAGTGGCTTCAGCGATCTGGGCAGCATTGAGAGTACGACAGAGAACTACGAGAACCCCAGCAGCTACGACTCCACCATGGGCCAGAACAGCTGCTCGTACGGCAGCATCCCCCCTAGCGGCCTGCCCCAGAGCAGCTGTGCCGTGAGCCAACAAATGGCTGCCGTTAACCCCGGCAGCTGCGGGATGATCCAGCAGAACAGCCTGAGCTCACCGCCGCACTGCAACGTCAAGTCACCGCAGGGCTGCGTCGTGGTTGAGAGGCCTCCGAGCAACAGCCAGCACAACCAGCACAGTCAACACAGCCAGCGCAGCCAACACAATCAACACACCTCCCACAGCAGGCACGGCCCACACAATCAGCACACCCAACACAATCAGCACGGTCCACACAATCAGCTTACCCAGCACACTCAACACAATCCCCACAACCAGCATAGCCACCACCACAATCATCACCTGCAGCACAATCAGCTCAGCCAGCACAATCCGCATGCTCAGCATAGCCTTCACAATCAGCACGGTCAGCACAGCCAGCAGCAGTCTATGACTCAGTGCGCCATACCCACCAATTTCGCCACCACCATGCAGCTGGCAGACATCCCTGAATCTGGCAACCCAAACTTTACCCTCTATGAGAGGATCAACCACCAAGGGGAGTATGGCAGCGGGCACTATTCTCAGTCCTCTGGCCTTAGTCTCGCCAAATTGCAACAATTTACCAACACATTCATAGAGCACCCTCACTCGCTGCCTTTCAACCACTCGGCCTCACACCCCATCACATCATACGCCAACACCCCCTCATTATCATCGCAGCACTCTAGCCTGGTATCCTTGTCCCAGACGCCACATCGAGTCCCCAACCCACAGGTGCAGGCCACCGTGACCCCGTCCCCGAATCTCAGCTCACCGCCACCCATGATGCTACAGCGCAACATGGGCATCCCGCACTCGCAGCGGATCCAGCCTCAGATGGCCTCCAAAAATCACATCTCTGCACGCTCCAAGTCGGCCTCGCTGTCGCACCACCAGCAGCAGATGTACCCCCGGCCGCCACAGGCTGTCGCCATGCAGGCGCCATCCAGGACGCTGGCCGCCATGCCACGCATGAACATGAGCATGAACATCATGCCGGCACCAGCCTACAACGTCAACTCCATGAACATGCCCTCCCTCAACGCCATGAACGGCTACAGCATGAGCCAGCCCATGATGAACAGTGGCTACCATGGCAACCATGCCTATATGAACCAGTCACCCCAGTACTCTATGCAGATGGGCATGATGGGAACACAGCCATACCCCCAGCAGCCCATGCAGGCTCCACCACATGGCAACATGGTGTACACTCCAGCTGGGCACCATGGCTACATGGACACAGGCATATCCAAGCAGTCCCTGAAAGGGCCTTTCATCAGGCGGTAACTGTCCGCAGGACTGAGCTGCTTCTCCTCGTGTGCATTTTGCTGTTAAAAGATGCACTGATTTGGCCTTTTCCCTTTTTTCTTTATTTCTTTTTGTGTGTGTGTGTGTGTATGTCTTCATTTTTCCTTTTTTTTTTTTTTTTTTTTTTTTTTGTTTTTTTTTTATTTTTAAAAAAACCAGCAGAAGCAGCAGCACTTGGAAAGAATGCAAAAAATTTCATCAGTGAGTAAACTTTGAAGTTAATGTTTGAAAAGTATTTTTTGTTCCTCCAGATGGGAAGCCTTACATCATTATGATGAAAATCTATTTAATTAGTGTTAGTGTCTCTGATGTGTCTTTAGACCAGGCGGGTTCAGAGCTCACAGGTAGAGATTTCATCAGTGGTCTTGTGTAGCAGCCTCAAATGAAGCCATTTAACGTGCCTGCTACAGGTGGAGATAGTGGCTGTTTGAACCTGTTCAGTGTATCTGTCTAACAGTGCTGACAGTTAGTTTGTACTATACTCATGCCTTTGTATATTTAAATTATTGTACTTATTTTGTAAAGTGACAACTAGCATGCTTCAGTCTCTGTTAGTGACAGTGCATTGAGTAGTACTGTACAAGTGTTGTGCTTAATAGCAAGCCATTTTAAAAATATCTGGCCTTTACTAGGTTTCCCTCTACGGGGAGAAAGATGAAAAACTATATTTTGTTAATTCTAATAATGTAAAAAAAAATATGTAAACTTAGTCTTGTTTTCTGTTTGGTTTGAGAGGTTTTATTGCTATGTATGTATAATTCTGAAGTCTTTTGTAACAGATCTCCTTGAGGCAGCTTTCTGTTTAATAAAGCAGACTGATTTCTGTCAAAGTAACAAAGCATATCTCAGTGTTTTTACCCTGAAAAATTCTAAAACATTTCGAAATGTCCAGAAGTGTGGAAGAATTTAAAAAAAAAAAAGAACTAAATGATTATAATGATGAATAACAATAAAGAAAATATAAATTTAGTCCAAAGTCGATATTTTACATAATGCCTTTAAAGCTACGTTTTCATTCCATCTGTAGATTTGTTTTCTATCTTTATAAAATGTTGGATTTATATTTTACCGAAGTGTAGAAGAATAGATCCTGTGAATAGACCAAACTAAGCTAATGGATTGCATGTAAAACGCAACTTGTACTTGTGTTTTTGTTTATATTGCTCTTTTGTAATCTTTCTACCTGTACAGAGTTGCTGGTAAGAACGGGGGGAAATACCTGGCTATGTGCACACAAATCGGACAGAATGACATTCTTGTATTTATGACTTTTCTCCTTTTTGTCAGTCACTTAAAATGCTGTACATTTTAGCATAAGAATAAATTATGATTGACCATGTACTTCACTGTTCCGTTTTTAATTTCAAAACATGCGTGTCGCAGAACCCAGCGGTAGATTTTGAAGGGTTGTGATAATCCAGGCAGGTGTTTTTTCCTGGAGATTTGCTAGGATGGGGCTGAGGCTTAACTTGATTTGCACTCAAAATTCTTATGAGTCGGGCTTTAATAGACCTGATCCTCGAGTAGGACATTTATTCAGTGATCTGAGAGCCAACTTGGATTTCTCACTATGATTTGCAGTTTGGTTTGAGACTGTCCCTGATATATAGTCATGTGAAAAACTCAAGTGCACCCCGTGATTCATTTGCTTGTACAACCACCTTCAGCAGCAATAACGTGACGTAATCATTCTCTATTTGACTTTATCAGTCGCTCACATCTTTGTGAGGGACTTTTGGCCCACTGTTCTTCAGTTCACTGAGGTTTGCAGCTGTCTTAAACTCCCGTCACAGCATTTCAATCAGGTTGAGGTCTGGACTTTGACTTGACCATTGCAACACCTTAATTATTTTCCTTCTTAGCCATTCTTTTGGAGACTTGCTGCTGTGTTCTGGATCATTGCCCTATTGCATGATACATTTTGGGCCAAGCTTTAGTGGCTGACCTGATGGCCTCATATTTGACTTGAGAACATTTTGATATACGCAGTTCATACATAGTTGAATCAATGGTTGCAAGGTGTCCCGGTCCTGTGGCTACAGAAACAGCCCAAATCATGACCTCTCCACCGCCGTGCTTCACATTTAACATGAGGTGTTTGTGCTGATATGCTGTGTTTGGTTTTTTCCAAATAGGTTTCTGTGCATTATGACCAAACATCCCCACTTTGCTCTTGTCTGTTCCAGTGTTTTTAGAAAGTTTTAGTCTTTTTCTAACTAAACTGTCAAGACCTTTGACATTTAACATGCTAATGGATTCCTGCAGAGTCTGAGATCTAGCTCTTCGAGGTTTTTGTTTGCAATTTCTCTGACATCTCTGTGAATTTACCAGGACATCAGCTCCCAGGAAGATGTTGTGAACAATACTTCTCACTGTACAATGATGGACTCTTAGGTTGCATGGAAAAGAGCCTCATAACTGTTCTGAGATTGATGGGCAGCAACAGTTGCTGATGTCGTTCCTCCTTGGCATTGTGTTAACGCACAGCTGAATGCCTCCAGACCAACAAACCGCCCATACTTCTGTTTTTATAGAGGTGCTCAAATTGCTGATGATTAGCAGCACCTGGTTGCTACTTACCCCTGACTTTACTTTTATTCCTATGGAAGCAGTAAAGCTGTACTTAGTTTTAATAGGACTTTATTTTTTTCACATGGCTGTAACTCCTAGCATGACGAAGTCTTAATGGCTGGGATTTGACTTAGTCTCCGCTGACTTTAGTCTCAGACTGATCAGCCACACAATCAGCTTTCCCCTGCAGATTCCCCCCTTTTCTCCAAGAGGTGCTGATCCAGCTCTCGCAGCTGCTTCAAAAAGCCCCAGTTAGGGATGATACGCCTGCGTTTTTTTACGTGCTCTATGGCGTCGACCACCGTCATGTTCTCACAGATCATGAGATAGGCGAGGAAAAGTGTGGCGGACCGACTCCTTCCCATCACGCAGTGCACCAGCAGTTTATCTGCAGACGAATCGGAGAACAGATTCACGGCATGTTTTAGGCAATTTTCAGCCAAAATATTAGTTTTTTCCTGTGCAGCTGTCTTACTCTGAGGATTGCTCAGTGTCTTCTCAATAAACTGGGCAGCGGAGAAGAAATACTGACTGAGGTCAAAGGTTGCGACGTCTTCTGCTACTACACCATAGTATACAATGTCCATGTCACTGTAGTAGCCAGCTCCAGTGTCCACGTTGTTCCACGTCCCCTCTGCTGCATTCAGGATGTGCGTAATTCCCAGCTTCTTCAGTGTGTACTTGTCCTTTGCAGTGTCCCTACAAGAAGCCAGTGTCAGTATCATTTTAATCTTGTTATTTTTATTCAGTTTAGACATTTTATGCTTTTAGAAAAACTTTTTCTTACTTACTCATCCCCAATAAAGACATTAGGCCAAACCTCGTTGACATGAGTGTAAGCCACACTCCCTCGGTTGAGGATTTTCTCCAACTCATAGCCCCCAGGTGTGGAATAATCATCCACTGGACTGGATTCCTCAGCTGCCCGAGTAACATTTATCTTTGTGCCAGTCTTCGACTCGCGAGAAGCCATTTTCTCACCGTGGCTTCCTCTCACACATGATTTATTTGCTTAAGGAGAAAAAGAAATGCCACATTTGCTTTTTTTATTTTTTCTTATATTCCTCCACCCCTCAAACTACTGTCATAAAAAAGCACAGTTTTTGCTTTTTTTGTTTTTCACATGCATCTTCAGCAGCACTCACCCGGAGATTGAAGTCCTTCGTTTTTCTTCCCGGGAATTCGGTTTTCATCATTCTGGCAGCTGGTTGTGAAGCAGCCCTTGAAGGCAGAACATGGTAAGGTTTTAGTTCTGGCAGGCTCAAGTCAGGGCACAGATTGTATAACCGCTCTGTGACGGGCATCAAATGCAGAGGATATTTTTAGGGCTGTGATGTGGCGGGCCCCTGACCTTAGCTGCCACGTTCTCTGCCTGTAGGGAAAACTTCCACCCAGCCAGTCCCTGCCATCCACTTCTGAACACACAACTTTAATCTCTGCTGCTGGCAGGAAGCTGTGCTTATCCAAACTTTGCACTTGCCAAAGGATACCCATATTCACTGGAGTAAACAGGGCACTCTGAGCTTTTGCTCAACCGTATGAGCGAGTCCTTGAAATTGTGTCAGTCTCTCTTAGCCTTTCTGCATATCTTCAGACGCTGGGAGAAGCTGTGTAAGCACAGCCTCACAACACCCGTTAAGGATGTTCAGCATCTTCTGGAGCCTCTCGGGGGCCAAAAGAGAACTGAAATGTGTCAGACTGTTAGACAGATGAGGTTTTTCGCAAGATGGCACACGTCTTTGATTCCCCATTATATGATATGCACAGTCCATTCAGTGATCTAAATGCAAGCCCCCAAAGTGAGAGTGTGATGATGGCTGTATTGCAGGATGGCTAGATGAAGCTGCTAACATGTCAGACAGAGTTTTCACACCATCAAACTCCTTTATTTTTCCCTCATATCTTCCTACTCTGCCATCATTCATTCTGACAGTGAAATCATTAAACCTGTGATATCCAATTCCTTTTATTTTGACAGCATCTCTCTCCCAGCGAGCTCTGGAGAGCATCTCTTATTAAGATGGCTTCAGTGTTTCATCTCTTTTCAAAGTCTGACCTGAATCTGTATACATGCTCAGAAAGCACGCTGGCATATTTTTGTCATCTTGTATCAAGACTCTTTAGACACATCACAGTTTTAACTGTACGTCACTGGATTGTAGCAGTTAGGACGCAGTATTTTGAGAAATGTGAATAAGTAAGTGGAGCGTTGTTTATTTATAAGCATGCACTGTCTGTGTGTTGTTCCAGTACAGCAGGGGTCTTGATCTTGATTGTGCCGCGCTTAAGACGTGAGCCTAAAGGCCCATGCCGCTGTTTTTTGCACATTTAGCTCCTTGCGTGCTTTGCGTTACCGGTGAACAGGTCAAGTATGAAGAAGTGGAGAGGAAGATGTTCAGATTTAAAATCTGAATATAATACAGATTAATATAACACAAATATTTGCTTTTTTTTGTAATTTGCCCTAGTCTGTTGAGATCTAAAGTCTGTAGCACTTTGTGCCAGTGATCAGGAGCAGAGATAAGAGGTGGCCAAGGGTGGCCCTGGCCCCCACAGAGTTTGTAGGTCACAGAAAAGTCTGGCTACCCCAAACACAACACACACTTTTTGCAAAATGATTTGTCTTCTGTTGTTGTTCCTACAATAAACAACAGCTTTTTTTGTTTTTAATTAATCAAGGGTTATCGAAATATAAAGGAATGTTATATAGTACTGTGCAAAAGTCTTGAGCCATGCCTTCCTTTTTTAACTTGAAAATTGAAAATGGGAACTGCGTGCAGTGAAACATTTGCACACTGAAACGTGCAAACATACATGGAAATATAGTATTTAAGGCAAAAACGGAATTCTAATGAGCTTCAAAGTCAAAGTATTTGGTATTTAGTCTTTGACACAGTCTGAACAATCTAAGAAAGTCTTCTTGTCAAATCGTCTCCAGGCCTCTTGAAGGACATTCAAAGCTCTTCTTTGGATTCTGGCTGCTATTTAGTCTGTTCTCTGTCAAGATGATCCCACACTGCTTCAATAATGTTGAGGTCTGGGGAGGACCAATGTCATGACTGTATTTTTCTCTACGGATATGCTTTTGCTACATTTTACTACTTTTCCCTCATCCTGACTGGTCACAGCAGATGGCTGCTCTCCACAAACTGGTTTTGTCCATGACTTCCTCTTAAAAAGGAGGTTTCTTTCTCCAAGTGCTTGCACAGAGATCTGTGGCTCATCAGGTTAATGTGTGTCATTTTGAAGGGTGTTTATCTTGCAATATAAAACACTATTGTTAATAAATAAAGAGCAGTTTAATATTAATAACAATAATAGCAAAGAACCATCACTTTTTGTGACGTGTATGGCACTGTTTGAGCTGTGTAGTCCGCCATAGTGAGCAGTAATTGTGCATTCATTTTTATTAAAATTATATAATAAGCTATTTTAAAATTTAGTCTAATCATAAACAGCATTGTATTACAATATGAGCTTTTGAAGCAATCAATTACACAGCTCATGCATAAGTGGGCTAATTGACTTTCATACGTTTCAATTATGGAAAACTGAGAAAAAAAGAAATCACCCAGAAATCTGCAGTGATGGATTCTGGTTTGTAAAATGGAGAATTGTAGTGTGAAAAACACAAAGAGATTAAAAAATAAGGCTTGAAATAGTCTTGTCTCAAATACAATGAGGTTCCGTTTGTGTCAAAAATGAACCGAACATGACAGGATTGAAGTCTTTTTAACTTTCAGCTAACTTTATTTTAGTGTTGACAAACCCTTTCTGACAGGCAGACTGTCTGTGCTGATCGCTCACCTGACAAAACATTTGTCTGTCAGTTCTACTTTGTGCTCTGCATGTTGTGTGTTTAAGTGTGCTATTATGAATGCTGATGTATCGCTTGACTAAGCTAAGCAAAATCCCATCAAGCCAAGTTGGATTACATGGTGCTTTAATTCACTTAAGATGCGAGTGCCCGAAGCCACCCAAATGGAGCCACCAGGACGATTTCATCTGCACAGATGATGCCAACTATGAAACTGTCCCCTTTTTGGCGTTATGTGCTCTACTACGTGAATAGGGATGAGTCCAGCTCGCGGAGCTGTTTCAGAAATCCAACATTTGGGAGGATGTTTCTGTGCCGGCACACAACCTCCACAGCCTCCACCAGTGTGAGCCTTTCTTTGATCATGAGGAAGGCCAGCGTAAGAGCTGCCGAGCGGCTGATTCCCCGAGCGCAGTGGACGAGCACCTTCCCTGCACGGACAGAAGGCAGACTCTAAAATAAGCTGCGAATTCTGCGGCTCGTTGGGTTAAACACAAACAACAAAGGGATTAATTACAACTGTGGGCTCAGCTCACGGTGTAACAGTCACAAAAGGTTCTTTTCACAGCAGAAATGATGACATATGATGGCACAAACACAGGTGCTGTCATAGCATTAATAGTGTTTCCGTGTCCCTGTAGTAACTGCTCACAACTTTAACTCTCGTTACCATTTTAAATTGATTTTATTTCAAATTATTGTTCTTCTAAATGTTTGTGCAATGGGGAAAAATAGAAGCCTTGCATTTTTAAAATAAAAGTTAAAAATAATAAAACATTGTGAAATTATTTTAGATTATAGAGAGCAGCTGGAGTCTCCGCACACGACCCAGAAGCAAAGGCAATTATTTATGTTTTCATGCATTTAAATATGTGCAACAAAACATAAAATATCATTATTATTTATCATTTTTCAGCTTGATGATGCATCATTTTTCTATATTAGGATGTGTTGGACTGTAACATATTATTAAAGCTCAATCCTTATGTGTTTATTTTGTCATGTGTTGCTAAAATAGACTGGTACCTTTTTGGCTCAGAGCACCATGAATAAAATCAGCCGTCTCACTGAAGAAAGGGCTCAAGTCAAAATCTTTACAGTCTGGTGCTTCTACTCCGTGATACAGTATGCTGGCGTCTGCGTAGAAACCTGGCCCGGTGTCAATGTGCTGGGGGCCATCTGCAGCATTCACCACGTGTGTTATTTCCAGTTTCGCTAACAGGGTTTTATCCCGAGCTGCAGCTCTGTAAATGACACAGGAGAGGCTATGAGAAATGTCATTTTTAGCGATTTTTCTCGCCTGTGTGCAGCTCTGGAAGCATATGTGTGTAAATGCATCACCGGTGACTCAAATGTACAGATTTTATATTTGTCCCATCAGTTGGCCAAATACACTTGTTTGCAGCGACAGTTTCACAATCAGATCACCATATTGCAGTTAGGGGCCCCCAAAGTGAGAATGTCACTTACGCATCTCCGATGTAGAGGTTGGGCCAAACCTCGTTGACAGCTCCAGTGGGGCGTCTGTTCTTCAACAGAAGGCTGAGCAGATCGCAGGTGGGTGGTGTCTGATACTTTGGCTCCTCCTTTGAGGTCATATCTGTATCTCTCTCACCTCAGTGTTTTTATATAATTATCACTTTCACTCAACTCAGTACATAGATAAATAACTTTGCAAGATACTTTATGTTCCAGGATGCAAATGTTGATTATTACTGCTGTCCTGCTGGTGTTTCTTGCTGCAGGCTTTTGAGACAAACCAACAGCGAATACTAACCTTACTGGTGCGGCTCGCGCTGTTTTACATCTGAGCTGGATATCAGTGTTGTTTCGAGGCTGAGCCCCACTGGAACGAGACAGCTGAACATACCAGAGACTGGGCACAAGCAGTGTGGACTATTTATTCCTCAGATGACTGTGACAGAAGCCAGGCTGCTTGTGCTGTGATAAATTCGACTACTGAGCCGTTGCAGTTTTAATGGTTGTAATAGTGCAAGTGATCCAAAACATGGTGGGGAATTAATGTCAGGTTGCCACGCTGAATGAGCTCAAACCACAGTTTGAGCTCAAACCACAGTTTGAGCTATTGCAGATGGTGTTGCTGTGTCTCTTTATTTTAAATCATCTGACGAGAATAAGTGAATGACTTCCTATTTTGCCTGACGTTGTCGTCAACAAACTATTAAAGTCCCGTCTTTGATTGCATAGGTTGCTCCTGTCATTATGAAGGACACAAAGATTATATAAGCTACACTGAGAGTTGAATTTCTGGAGTGAAGGTCTGAGTCAGTATGTTAAGGATAATTTAAACTGCTGAGAGAAGCGAACCACACTGTGCTGTTGACAAGACAATCTTTAGGAAAGCGTACATTTAGCAGCTGCTTTTAAACTCTCCATCATATTTCATGAACTTCATTAGAAAACTGAGTTAAGTTTTAAAGAAAGTTCATGAAAATACAAAATAAATTCCTCACGTTTCTGTGTGTGCATTCCATATTATATAGACTAAACAAAATAATAGATGTTTTACAGGTGCAGTAGTAAATATTGGACGGGCAGAAAAAAAAGAAGAAAGAAGAAACTATTTACAAAACTCTGTACACACTGACTGTTTTCATAGGAATTACGAGGTTAGGGCAGCAGCCAGGTGCTGCTAATCAAATGGATTTGATTAACTGATCATCAGCAGTGCAAGTGCCTCTGTAAAAGCAGGGCTTTGACAGGCTTGTGTTAACACAATGCCACAGTCTTCTCAGTAAATTCGGTACAATGCTCGGGGAAGCCTCAGGAAACTCAAGATTTACGTCTCAGACTCCACAGGGCTCAGTTAGGAAAGTAAATGTTAAACTTCATGAAGGCAAATTTTGAAGAAAAGTGTTTAGAAAGGCTGTCAGCAGAAAACCTCTTTTCTGTCTGGAAACCTGTGGAACAATGTCTGGTGATGTTTGTCCATAATCCACTGCAGCAGAAAACTGAACACAGCATATCAGCACAAAACTTCATATCTATTGTGAAGCACAGTGGTGGAGGGCTGATAATTTGGGCTTGTCTTGCAGCCTCGGGACATGTACACCTTTCAGTCATTAAGCTGAGCTTGAACTCCTCTACCAAATTATTCTAAAATCAAATATGAGACCATCTGTCTGATGGCTAAAGGTTGGCTGAGAGCGGACAATGATCCCAAGCACAAGAGCAAATCTACATTCAAACGGCTGAAAAAGAAAAGAATGAAAGTGCTGCGATGGCTCAGTCAAAGGGCTGTATTTGACTGTATTCGTTAAAGGGCAAGAACTGTAGCATTTGTATGACTCACTGTCAAGTAAACATTGTAGTGTAATCTGTGACTGTATAACTCACTGAGTGCAGTAACTTTTCTGTAGTTTCTCAAACACAAATGTAACTGTTTTGAAGCTTTTTAAAGGCTTTGACTGCAGACAGGAGACACAGGCACAGATGCGGAAGAATTTCAACATTTAAACACAAATGTAATCTTCTTTGTGTTTTGTGTTAATTCTGATTTTGTAACCTTAAAACCTCACAGTCGTCCTTTTGTGTCATACTTTTGGATATTTTGAGCTGATAATTTAAGCACGTTTTGTTCATATAACTTAATTGTTAATGTTTAAAAAAATCACTCTTCATCAGGTTATTAAATTTTCTTACCTTGAAGCCCTTTAAATACCGCTGAAGTACCTGTTCATTACAAAAACATTATCACTGTAATAGCTTTTTAACACTCAGATATGGACAGGGGTCAAAAATATTATCTAAATTTATGGACCGAAGGATTTTATTTTTACGTCCGCCCGTTGAAGCTCCTGGATAATCCCTGGCAGTGGAGCTTTGTGTCCAGTGCTCGGAGCTGCTCCAAGAACCCGTTATTGGGAGAAATGTTCCTGTTGGCGCCCACAGCTTTGATGGCGTCCACCAGAGTCATGTTCTCATGGATCATCAGGTAAGCCAGAACCAAGGTGGATGAGCGGCTGAGGCCCATTGCACAGTGGACGAAGACTTTACCTGCCAGTCAGAAGGCAGAAAATCAGACTTCCTGTGGATCATTTCAGAACGCAGCAGCCCACCAGCCTACAGCAATCAGTGGATTACTGTTGTAAAGTTTGTTCTAAATATCTAATTTGTAACTCCTCTGTGGATTAAAAACCGTGCACATCACAGGGAGGAGTACTTCTTACTCCAGACTAAAAGTTTTCAACAATGTTGCAACAAATGTTTCTACACACGGTAATCCCTGGTTCCTTATCAGGCCTGAGGATTAGGGCGCAGAGGAGCGCGTAATTGAACTGTCTTGGCTTCTGTGTATTTCTGCCGGGGATTACTGTAGGCCCCGCCACACACTGGAGCCCCCGATCAGCCAGCATGTGAAGAAGGAGGCCTCATCTTATTACTGTCATGTCAGATACTGACTTCACTTTGCATAACGGGCCAGGAAAGCACAGGCCACAAACATAATTGTGTAATTTCCATGTCCAATAAAAGTGTTGCTTACAAATTGCCAGGGCAATCCATTTAAAACCAATTTTCCTGGCCGAGGTTTGAGCTTATGAGAAGATTACCATGGGGGAAAGATATTAGCTTGATATTATGTTTAGTGTTTGATTTGCATTTTAATGACTGATACAACTGGGGTCTGCTGTAAATGGGAATTGACTGACAAATGTTTCTCTGCCTTGGCTCGTCTTCCCCGAGTTAATGTGTGAAAACGATGAAGGATACCTTGAGCGCTGTGAGAGCGCCTCACCTGTGGGAGAGCTCAAAGCGCTCTTGATGAAATTGGCCGCTGGGTAAAAGAAGGGACTCAAGTCAAAGGATGGCATGTCAAAAGCTTCGACTCCATGATAAGTGATTGCGGTGTCTCGGTAGAAGCTGGGCCCTGTGTTCACATTGAACTTCCCATCAGCTGCATTAAGCACGTGGGTGATGCGATGAGCCTGGAGAGTCCTTTTGTCTTTGGCTGCGTACCTAAAGGGAAAAATTACAATTATCTCTGCAATCAAACGAAACAAATGATGAGGATAATGCAAAGAAAGCTAACTCGAGGAGAAGAAGGAAGATGGCAGGCAGTGGGGGAAAATGTAGATCATTAGGTTAATTAACTGAATTGTTATAATATTACATTTTATTATGCATGATACAGAGAGACTGCACAGTGCAGTGCACAAGACGCAGTCCCTGTTTTTTGCCCTTTAAGGGGGTATTTTTTTTCCTCTGTGGTTACACATATAGTAATGCATATAATATATCTGTCAAATGCCCTACCTTATCCTTCTTAGAGTTTAATCAAGATCCCTTCATGCATGATATGAAAAGTAAAGAGTATGTTGTGATGTGAATCTTATGTGTCACTATATCCCAAAGGTGGCCTATTGGATCAAGATCCGGTGACTGTGGAGGTCATCCGAGTGCAGGGAACTGCTGGAAGCAGCCATCAGAACATGGGTACACTGTGGTCATAAAGGGGTGGACACGGTCAACAACAATACTCAGGTAGCCTGTGGTGTTTAAATAATTCTCATTTGGTATTTAAGGAGACATAACATTACACTTCCACCAACAACCTGAACTTTTGATGCGAGGCAGGATGGATCTATGCTTCTAATGATTTTTATGTCCAATTCTGACCCCACCAGCCAAATGTTGCAGCAGAAATTGATGCTCATCACACCAGGCAATATCGGTGAGTCTGTGTGAAGGGTTGCTTTCCTGTTTATAGCAGACATGAGTGTCACCCAGTGTGGTCTTCTGCTGCTGTGGTCCTTCAGGGTTCCACATGTCATGTGTTCAGAGATGCTCTTCTGCATACCTTAGTTGTAATGAGCTACTGTTACCTTGTTATCAGCTCAAAGCGCTCTTGCCATTATATTCTATATTCTAACTCTTTGGATCAACAAGACGTTTTCTCCCTACGAACTGCCGCTCACAGGATATTTTCTCTCTTTTTTGGATCATTATCTGTCAAAACTAGAGACGGTACTGTAATCACAAGACCAGCCCATCTGGCATGTCCTATGCTATGTTCAAAGTCACTTAAATCACTTTTCATCTCCATTATGATGGTCACCTTGAACTTTAGCAGGTCTTGTTGACTATGTCTGTATGCCTAAATGCACTAAGTTGCTATCACTTGATTGGCTGATTAGATAATTGCTAACAATTAGCAGGTGTACCTAAATATTCTATGATGAAGGCAAAAAACTGCCCATGTATCTAAATAAAAAATAGACAGTATGCTACAAAACAGTATTCATAAAACAGCTACTTTTATTATTGTAAAGTTGGATGTTAGCATGTTAGCATAAGGCTACGACACACTATTCACATGGGCATTAGCACTTGGATGACTGTGTATACAGTTGTGATGAAAGCTTGTTAATGTTTTGCGCATTAGTGTGATAACCAGGTGCTTTTATAAAAAAAAAAAGATCAATTTCAATAATGTAAAAATCATAATGGTGCCTTTAATTACACATGCACTCACAATCTGAGCCCAATTAAGAGAATACTTAATTACTTTATTACAAAAGCCGGTGGAATTATATTTAAACACATTAGCCATAGTGAATCATTTCAGTAACATGTCACTCTCACATGTCTCCGATGTAGATCCCGGGATGAACCTCATCCAGATGGTTACTGGTCCCTTTTTTTGTCCACATCAGTCTCTGAAGCTCTGAAGCTGGGGGGGTTTCATACCGGCCTTCTGCCCCCTCAGGGCTCGCCAGGCAGCTGAGGCCTCTGGGCATGTCTGAATTCTCCACTTCTGCTTTTACAACCTTTCATTAAGAAAAGAAGTGGTCGCTGCCCTGAAATTTGAACCGCGATAAAAACTGAGAACTCAATAAAAGCGTATGTTTTACTGCACTTTGCCCTTTACTATACTTCAAACTTTAAGAAAGATGCTCAAAGAGTTTCAGGGTTCATCTGCATTGCCCATGAATACCAACTAACTCCTAATTGAAATGTACGCATCATCTTAGGAAACACCGAGAAACGACTGCTAAGTGCAGCGTGGGATTATAGCAAGGATCGTTAATTAGCAGGTTTCATATACAGGTCTGTAGCCTTTAAATACAGACTGCAATTATGACAATTAACACATTCCACAATAGCAAAGGATCATGTGATTGTAAGCTGACCTTATGATGCTCTCATTATTGTATCTATATAGCAGCACTGGATAGATTTATTTATTTCCAGAGATGCAGAAAAATGGCATTCAATGCCTATAAACCACTTTTCATTTGCTGCAGGCAAGTCTAACCTGTGCATTTACAATTTACACACTGAGCTCTAGAGAGACTCGTACTATGCAAACTGTATGCATTAGCATCCATTTAGGCAGGTGTGTGACTGTGCTTGAGGCTGTGGACGTACAAGCGATGTGTAGGCATTGTTATCGAAAAGAAACTAACAGCAGCCGAGCTTCTTATTTGCATTCTCGCCGCGTGTGGAGACATAATGTTGCTCTCAGGGTTTTGAGACTTTTTGTCGTGTCCACAGGGATGAGTCATTGAGACCAAATCTGTTTTAGTGACCTTTTGTTTCGCTGCTGTGACATATGGAGGTTTACTCAAACATCATGTTGCCTCTATCCATCCCTGCATGTGCATTCTTGTGTGTCACACAGAACACGTGTGCATGAAGGAAATGCTGCATCTAACGCAGTGTAAGCTTCATGCATACGATTGTGTGAGCTAAATGGTGTCTTTGCACAGGTACAACATGCGCCTCGCGTACCTGGAGGCTCTTCTTTCTCGTCATTGATCTATAAGCACAACCCTTTCCTGCCTCCGACACTCAGGGGCAGAGAACTGATTTCCCTGGTGCGCATGTTGAGCTGCAGCACTGCTTTCATACCCTCTCCCCTTAGGCTAACCTGTCCTTCCTGCTCCACTTCTGTGTAATTAAAGATGCTATGTATGGGAAAGTGCCCGCGGTTAACATGGAGGGCAAATAAAAATGGCTTTTTACCTCCTCTGGGCCTCTTCTTGGTGGTTTTATGAATTACACTTCCCTCTTTAGCCTTTCAGATGTGGTTCATCTGGATTTGTGGGCCAATTAATAAAAGAAGAAAGTATCATAATCCGTCAGGCAATGCAGTATACAGTGAATACTACTTCACAAGTACTCTGTCAACATGTTTATCTTGCAAATAAAGCTATACAGTGCCATAAATCCACACACTTATGAATATATATCGCCTACATTTATCTGTAATCAATTTGTAAGCACACATTGTTGGTTGACACTTGCCTTGGTTGGAAACGTTGCTTTTCATGGCCTCTCTGTACAACAGCTACATGTAGGTCGACAGCACAACTGCCTGTGTTCTCCTTGGTAATCTACCCTGCAACCTTTTTTGCTATTTTAACATCTGAATCTCAGCCCAAAATAATTCTGGCACCATATTCTGCATTCCTTAAAGGTTACCCGAGCTGCCAGCACAGGAGGGAGGATAGGACACGGCTTTTTCAATAGCAAGAAAATTAGATCAGAGCTGCTTGTAGCTGAGTTTAAACCTGACTTCCCTGAGCTTTTTTTCCACTTTGAACTGTGTTTGAATCAACACTCGGTCATTCGATGTAAAAAAAAAGAAGAAGTATAGATTATGTTTTTTTCTTGGTGCAATTAAATGATAGCAGAGATTTTTTTTCTTAATTATATCAGCAAAAATGGGAACTTGCAATAAACCCACAATATTGACACTCTGATGAAGTTTTAAAAAGCTAAAAATATATATTTATATTGCAGAAAAATGACACAAATATAGATGGATGAGCGAATACAAACATTTCTTTGTAAAAATGTCTACATTTATTGTATGTTTTTGTAAGTACTGACAAAGTCTATATCTAGAAATTGAACGTATGACTTATAATTCTGTGTATAATACTGTACATTCTTGCTTACTGTGAATGTTTGATTCAGAGAAACATAATAATTCAAAACAGGTCGAAATCATTGGTGTCAAGCTAGATGAATGTGTGTGTACCTTTGCCTCTACAGTTGATTTCATGGGCAATCAAAAGACCTGAAACCTTTTCATGCACAGCAGTGATCAACTGCACTGCCTTGACAAATACACCAAATGAATTTCACACGCTGTGAACAGCGATGTGTTGAACAGATGCTGTTGATTGATTCCCTCTTTTCTGAGTTACCTAGAGACTCTACTAAAATGTTATGCTTTGCAAAACATGTTCCATTAGACATTTGGTCTACTCTGTTGTTGTAGAAGAAAAAACTTCTTACAAGAATGAGAAGTAAAGACTTGTCTCAGTGTTGTAAACATGCCCTGTTGTCATTTTACTTGACATTAAATTTATTTCTGCAACCAGACTCTCTTTTTGTTAAGACATAAAAAAACCCAACAACCTCGCTGCATTAAAAATCCCAGTTAGCAGGCTAATGAGGAGATGATGCAGCTTAGTCTATTATAAATGAAGATCACTGGATTTGGAGAAAGATAATTAAGCTATTTTCGTGCCAGCATCTGCTTTCGTTGGGCTCAAATGTCCATGAACAATATTGTGCGAAACCCTTGAGCCACCTCTTGTTTTGTATATTTCGATAGGAAAAACAAAATTGGTAAATTTATTGATACATGTATAAACATACATAGAGAGTTTGTACAATTCTAACGAGAAATGTATTTGCTATCACCATCATTTTCTTCTTTAACGCAACCTAAGTCAGATAAACTTTCTTTTAATATTTTCTTTAAGTAGTCTTCAGGAATAGTTCTCCAGCTGCTTCAAGGACATTTGAAGCTCTTCTTTGGATGTTGGCTGCCCTTTATTCTGTTCTCTGTCAAGATGATCCCGCTCTGCTTGAGGTCCAGGCTCTGAAGAGGCAGATCCGTGACTTATATTGTGTCTTTTTTCTATCCAGCTATGCTTTTACATCGGAGGTAGTGTTTTTAGGATCAGTGACATGCTGATGGTAATATTGATAATATTGGCTGAAATGCAGACACTCACTGTTGTTGTTCTCTCCTGACCTCCTCTATAAATACTGATGATTAAATAATAATCACTCCATTAGACCTGTTGCAGCTCATATCAGTCCAGTTCTTGTGTAATTTGGCATAACCAAGTCTTTTCTGCTTGTTTTCATCTCTTAAGAATAGTTTCTTGACAGCCACCCTTCAACTAAGACCTGAGACATGGCTTTCAGATACTGTTCATCTCATGTAGATACGTGCCTGCCACTTTTTTCACCTCACTTCATTACATTTTTAAGCACACACTGCACACAGTGCTCAGATTTGTCAAGTTTTTGGCTAACAGTCCCCTGGGAGACACCTTGTTGGTGCAAAACTTTTATATCTGTCAAAATGTGCCAGAATCAACTAAAGAAATGGGAACTGGCTGTTTAGTTTTGCAACAGGCTGCTAGTAACACAGTGCCTAACCCCCCCCAAAAAAACTTTCTTCTGAAAATGGTCAGGTTCAGTGACTAAAATGAATGAAAAAGCAGCCAATGCCCTCTCTCTTCAGAAAGCCTGGAAAATGATTGTTTGTTCCAGAATATAAAAAATGTGAGGTAGTTCAACGCTAACATGCTGTAGTATTCAAGTATTATCATATTACTATCAGGCCTAAAGTTTCACGCTTATTGACAACAGCTAGCACGCTATTAGGATCTACCATATACCAGCGGTCCCCAACCTTTTTTTATGCCTAAGACCGGTTTATGTCCGACAATATTTTCACGGACCGGCCTTTAAGGTGTCGCGGATAAATACAACAAAATAAAACCAGTACCGATACCAAAAAAAGAAAATTTATTCATAACACACGGGAAAAGACCCAGGGAAACTGAGTTAACGATAAAAACTGATAAAAACCCTGAGAACTATAAATTTCACACCTGAGCCTCAACTCTCACGGCCCGGTACCAAACAACTCACGGGTTGGGGACCGCGGGCATATACAATACGATGTCGGTATGCTAACATTAGCATGTTTATTTGCTACTCTTTAGCTTGTAATCATGTAGCATGTAATCTTTATGAGCCTGTATAGGCCTATGTTAACATTTGAAAATCTCCTTTAATATGAAACTTTGCTATCTATCTATCTATCTATCTATCTATCTATCTATCTATCTATCTATCTATCTATCTATCTATCTATCTATCTATCTATCTATCTATCTA
>NW_024582398.1:759479-791985 GCF_018398535.1 Haplochromis burtoni
TCTATCTATCTATCTATCTATCTATCTATCTATCTATCTATCTATCTATCTATCTATCTATCTATCTATCTATCTATCTATCTATCTATCTATCTGAGCTTGTTTAGAATGGTGAACCTCATCATAATAAAAGTAAAGACTAATGAGTGTACAGAGTTTGTCTCCTGCCATTAACGTTTGGCATTTCAGTAACATATAAATATAAAAACAAGCACTGATAGTTTATTCTGTGTGATTTGTGCAACTTTGATCTCTGTTAGTGATGTGGACAGCTGAGTCGACAGAAATCCACTCAGTCGAACCAAATTTCACGATGATGTATCTAAACGTTTCAGTCTGGACTGTTGCACCGACAGACTGGCTGGCATCGTTATTCCCAGAAACCACCGCGTGGCTTTGTGGCTGAAGATGTAAATGCCTCTTTTCACTACAGGATCCGACATGTTTTCTTTTTCTTTGTCAGTTGAAGATCCAGATCCAACAGCAAAGCCAGGAAATTTCTGTTGGGGTAGATGGCTCTTTTCTGGATCAGCTTCTGCAAAGCCTGTTTGAGTGGGAGATGATGGTAGATCATGAGGTATGCCAAAACCAAGGTCGATGACCGGCTCATTCCCATGATGCAGTGCACCAGAACTTTCCCTGAAGAACAGGCAAGATGAAGGGAGGGATGTGAAGAAAGGATTAGCGAGAAGCCTCAGACTTATTAATATCATACATGACTGCCCGTCTCACGCTGTGGTCTTTCTTTTTCCCTGCTGCGAGCTAAAAATAGTGCCTACAATTCACTCTTTGTTCATTTAAGGTCCCTTTGCAGACTGGGCCCAACTGTCTCCTTAATCCCAACCCGTCCGCTGCTTGATAGCTTCTTTGAAAAGAGCCATGGTCACATTATATACCTAAATTCTGCAAGGTAAGACTCTTATTATTACAGCTGGCTGAAAATACACTTAAAGCTGTCTTACATTGTGCTGACAGGTGACATTGAAAGGACAGCGTGGTGGGAGAATTTGAGTGGAATGAGTGGGTTTACTGTAATAAGGATTTGCAGAGTTAAATAAAAGATGTGATATACAGGGATTTGAGAAAGGAAAACTGTAGCACTTGTAATACTATATTAAAAGCCTCAAGGAGTCTTACCATCAGGTGACTTCAGAGCTTTGTGAATGAAATCGGCTGCAGGCTGAAAGTAAACATCCAGATCAAAGTGTGTCGAGTCATCTGCTGGAATGCCACAATACACAAAGTCGTTGCCATAAAAGCTTTGGTTCCCTATGCTGCCTCGCTTGGAGTGAGCAGCGTTTAATACATGAGTTATACCTAATTTCAGCAAGGCAGCCTTGTTTTGGGCTACTGCCCTAGCAAGACAAAGAGACAGAAAGAGGTTCAAGACTTATGGGAACTCTACGCATCACAGCACAATGATTTTTATGCCAGAATGAAACAATACGTGGAAGCAGTTATGTCAAAGAAAACAGCCTTTGCAAGGCAACCGAATCATCTGAAATAAAAGTACATACTTACACATTTCCTATGTATATGTTCGGCCACACTTCGTCAATTTGATTGAGGTGCAGCTTGCAAGAGTCCAAAAGCTTCTGCAAATCCTTCACACTTAGATATTCTTTTCTCTTGCTTCTCAGCGCTGACATTTTAAAATCCAAATCCCTTGTCTTGGATCGATCACTGGTCCAAATGTTTGTTGTTTTAAAGCGGTTCCCCGTCTTTCTCCGGCTCAAGATGATGTGTACGAGCAGGTGTTTATCTGCTATCACTGGACAGTTACCCAATTTAGTACATAACCTAGCGTGTAGTCTTACTCGTGCAGAGGGCAGAACAACAAACACTGCAGCCGGGGCTTGTACTTTTCACACCACGGCGCGACTGAGATTTAATAAGCCTCAAACAGATGAATCATGCCATAAACGAGCAATAACTAAATGTAATTATGGGCAAAATGTTTAAGTGAAGTGATTATGCTGTGTGACAGAAAGTCCAGTGTAATTTGGCAGTTATAGAAGAGAAAGAGGGTAACAGCTTCATGCAGCTAGTTTACGCTCTGACGCAAATATCATGTGAAAGCAAAGTGGAAATTGAAAAAAAAAGAGAGAGAAAAGAGCTTTGCTGTGGGCTGTTCATGACATTAAACAGCCTCTCATACTGTGCAAATGTCTATTTTAACTCCTCTATTATGTTGCAGGTCAATTTCACCCATTTTAGCTTTAAAAAACTAATTAACTTCTCCCTCGCACCATGAAATGTAATGACTTTTCTTCATTCGGAGTCATGAATGTGTATGTAAAATGTGGGTGCAGTGGCGTGTTGTTGAATACCAGTACCAATGTTGGATGCAGAATCAGTCAATAAATGTCTCCGGGTCATTTTTAACCTGGAGACGGTTATTGATTGATAATTCAAAGTGCTGCTTCTCCTTGTTGAAGACTCTAGAGTGGTGTGAAAATGTGGGGGGGAATGCAGCTGAATATGTATGTGAAACTTTAAGAATGTGATCCATAAATGCTAGAGAAAGAGTAGTTTGACAAGCATGGTGCGATTGTGCGTTTGTTCCCCTTTGAGCTTTCTGGTTGAGAAGCTCTTTTACAACCATTTTAAGAATAGTTATTCTCTACAAGAGACACTTAAGAATGAGCTCCAGACAATTTACCAGACACTAAGAATTAGCTTTTGTTCTCGAGAACAGCGGTAATGTAGAGGGAGATGTTTCTGAGCCGTTGGTGATTCAGGATTTCTGTGAAGAGGATTCTTCTTGCTAAGAGACCATTGAAATCAAAAGACTGTCAGGCTGCATAGTCACTTTCGTCGGAGGAAACCCAAAGCACATTGTCACATTCCAAAGACCTGTGTTATCTGAAAAAGTTCCCCAGCCTGCTAGGTTTTGATGCACACAGCCATCACCAGCGGGGATGGAGGGAGCCCATTATACCTGAGACTCGGAGGCAAGGTTGAATCTTTATTTATTTTTTTTCTCTCTTCTAATGTGCAAAAAAGTTAGGTGTGCAAAATTCTGAACAGATTTCCCCATTATCAGCTGCAAGGAATGTGATACATGCTGAAGAGACACGTGAAGGCTGCTGTGCTTTGTCTCGTTAATAAGATAATGAAACCGCCACCACTTGCTGGAAATGCCAGAAAATAAAACCTTGATCCTTGGTTTTAAGATGTGTTTTTTTTAATGTGATAACAATGGAAATTCAACTGCTAAAATCTCTTGTGAGGTTTTCCAGGATGCATTTAACCAGGGTCCTTTCATCATGTGTCCACATATGCCCTTGACAGGGATGCCATGTAGGAAAATGTGCCATTAGCAAAGGATTTAGTGTTCCTTTTTTGTCTTGTCCTTTGACATTTTGCATCACTTTGACTTGCTAATCTTAACAGTGTTTTTGTTTATTTATCATTCCTTAGCTAGCTTAGCAAGTCAGGAGTGTGGCAACAGACCAACATAATGTCTGTGCAGTGGCTCTTTGACCTTCTAGTGGCAATAAAAGTGAAGCTATCCTTATTAGCTGAATCCTCATGTTGGTGTTGTTTCTACATCATCATAACAGTGTTGGTTAAGGATCAACATTGTCTGCACATTCAGTTAGCATAAGCCAAGAAGTTGCTAATGCTGTTAAAAACTGTTACTAGCAAACCAACATGAGTAACCGAAAGCAAAGTTACCCTTATTAGCTGAAAGGTTTCACTTTCTAAAATAAAACCTGTTGTTGTTTCTATAGATGATTGTCCAGACTGAAAATTCAGTTAGCATTTTAACATCATTAGCGAAGAAGTTAGCTAATGCTGTTAAAAAATGTTGCTAGCAAACCAACATGAGTAACCTAAATTTGCCGGGAAACATATATACCTATACATATATTATATAAATTAAACACTTGGACGGCTTACCATTTGATTCAGGAGTGACTTTTATATTATTAAAAAATCACCATGACCATCTTATATAATGTTTTACTTTTATAGTATTCCATTTCTGCCAACAAATAATGATTATGATTTATTTTATTAGTATAATTATTAGTGGAACTGATTAAAACAATCAGCTGGAGATTTGAAGACAGAATCAACAACTTTAAATGAAGAACACATTCAAAGATAGAGTATAGACAGGATCAAAGAGCCTCATGATGATCAAGTTCATCACCTTGGTCCAATATTTGCTACAGTCACGAATGTCTCATCTGTAGATAACAGGTGATAATGTTAATCTGTTGTTTACAGGTACTTAGTCATGAAGCACCACTTGAGAAGAACTGTGGATTTGACCTGATGACATTAGTTCATGAGAGTCAACAATAAAAAGTTCCTGAGGGGATCACAGTGTCTGGACAAATTTCGGTTCAATTCATCCAATAATTTTTGGAGACATTTTACCCCAAATCACAATTGTGGTAACAAAATAAAATTTAGGACATCTGCAAAAGAACTGCTAATATACTGATAAAAAAAAAGGCTTCCATGGTGTACTGGTTATGTTGTTTCAAAATAAAAGTTTTATGTAAGTTTTTGTACTTACCAAGTACCCCCCCCCCCAAAAAAAACTAAATAAATAAATAAAAATGAATAGGTTTAAAATGAAAACACACTGCAGATTAATTTCACCTGCAGCACATTGGATAAAAGCTTCTTCAACACAACACTAAGGTTAAATAAAAACAATATCTCATATTCAGTCCCTTAAATTGATTCTGCCCAGAGGAGAGTTCATTACATTGATCTCCTATTAAGACGCGGGTCGATATTATATAGAGATGCCGCATAATTCACATCAAACACAGCGCCAGAGTTGTGGGGGAAATACATTTGATTAGATTCCATTCCTGAAACAAACTGATTAAAGTCAAAGCACAGCATTTCCTTCAACTGACACAGTCATCAAGTCTCTCATTTGTCTGGAGAAAAAGCTGTTTTGAGGTTATGTGCATTAGAAGATCTTTATTTTTTGAAGCGGTCATGAAGTCTTTTGCAGTTTCATATCCAAAGCACGAAGCTGTTTAAGGAATCCTCTGTTTGGGAAGATCCACCTGCGCTCTTTGACCTTATTGATTGCATCTAGGAGCGTGTAATTGTGGTGGATCATTAGGTAGGCCAGGACGATGGAGGCAGACCTGCTCACGCCAACAGCACAGTGGACGAGAACTCGAGCTGGAGAGGAAGGAGAAGAAAAATATCACGGTGAGCATAAAGCATGTGGTCGATAAGGGATGAGACGAGTGAGAGGTCGGCGGAGGCTGACATTAAACATGATGGGTATTTACCACTTGTCGTGTCAAGTGCGTTATGAATATACTCAGCAGAGGGAAAGAAATATCGAGAGAGGTCAAAAGACGGTGAGTCATCTGCAGGCACTCCATAATAATCCACGGTGGATCCATAGAAGTAGTGACTCCCCTGACAGTGCGTCTTCCCATGAGCTGCATTCACAACATGGGTGATTCCCAGCTTCCACAGGCTGTAGCGATCATTAGCTACTGACCTACAAAGAAAAAAGCAATCAGTCTTTCTAACTGGTAATTGATCTAGGCTGATTATGTTGTATAAGCCATCAAGAGCAATTTTAAAGACTTACATATCTCCAATGAACAGGTTAGGCCAAACTTCATCAACATGATTACCAAACCTTTTACCTCCATACAAAATCTTCTCAAGGTCTTTCACAGAAGGAGAGGCAGGAGAAGCTGCACTATTTTCCTGCAGATTGTTCATTGTTGACCACATGCATATCCCTATGTATGATTTATTCTCTCAACATTTATTTTCAAACTGTTAAACCTTCACTGAGACCACGGTGGCAGCCACAGACAAGGACAGGTGTTGCTGTTCTAAAATTAAAACAGTGACCTACCTTACTCTGAATGTAGGCCAGCTTTACATCTCTAAATGTTTTTTTAAAGTACATTTTATGTCAACTCATAATTTCTAATTTTATCAGTTGCAAAAATACATATAGTTGTGGTCAGAAGTTTACACTCATCATGCTCATTATTGTCATTGTCCTTTTGGGTTTTGAATGATTTATTTAAAGTGTTCTTTTTTCACGGTGGAATGATTGTACAGCATGCATTTTAATTTATTAAAAAAACGAGAATTGAGGACACATGTTTGAATCTATTTTGGATATTATCTAATCCACAGAGGGCCACATGTATAGAAACTGGCTCAAATATATAAATACACCCCAACTAATTTTGGTTTAACGTCTCCTAGCAAATAACCACAACTCTATTTAATGTTTTTGGTCATACCATTTCACACGTAAGAACGGTGTAGTACCACCTGTTCACCATAGAGTGTCACTGTTTCACTGTTGTTCCGAGTTTTCTTTTAGCGTGCGCCGCTATTCTGGACATTACCGCCTTGTGTTGTCAACAGGACTCCTAGCTAGCGCAAAGCCTGGGCGTAATGATGTCCAGCAAACTCGTGTCACTAAAGCAAATGCTAATAAGGTTTCTTCTGATTCTTGTGAGATGTCACTTCGTTAGTTAGCCGGAGAGATATATTCTGTGTCATCTTCTGTTACATCTCAGAGCTGGTGAGTGACCGCAAAGCACACGCATTGATTGAGCTAGCACCAGTGAGCTAGCAGTCTTTAGTATTAAGCTGAGTTAGCCCCGTGGGCAGGGGTGCATGTGGATGCTTTCATGTTTATCTCTGGCGTATTTGTCTTTACATACTAATAGGCCAGATAGTTGCCTGACAAAATACTGAGATAAGTTAACTTCGGAGTATACAAAGAGCTTCTAAGCCCGATTTAAATGCTAGCCAGTGATATATTTAAATGGGTTAATTATATGGGTTATTGCAGGTCGACTGTAGTTGCTGGACTGTTTATTTAAAATATTTTATCAAAAAAACACAGAAACGTGTTGCTTTCTTGTCAGTCCAAGGAGCAGACTGTTGAGGCAGCGTTTATTTCGGTTAATAATGAAGTTAGAAATAGTCATAATGTCTTTTAATGTGACTAGGACAATAATACCTTGGGATTTAATTGACTGTTTGGCCTGGGATAACATGTAGCTGCTCCTTCACTTACATTGTAGGGTGTGGTTTCCATTGTGCCTTAGGAAATCCTTGCCAGTACTTGCGTCATATAACTGCATAAGTTGTGATTACCCAGATTTCCTGTGTAACTCAGGATTTGTCTTAAATTTGTTTATCACCTATAATTTTGTCACAAAATGGATGTATTTTCTGTCTGCGCAGCAGTCTTGCATAGTGTCTTTAAAGTTACTACTGCTGATTCAGAGCAAATAAACTGTGCCTTAAGCTAATCCTGAATATTATTTTTGCATGGTGTTTTGGAAGCCAATAAGGAACTGATACTGCTGAACTTAAATGTGGCTGTTCTTCTTTTTAGCCTTTGGTGTCAGGAGGAAATGACCCAGCTGAGTGTCCGTCGTTGGACACCTAAGCATGTTGCCAAGTGGTTGAAGGAAGAGGGCTTCTGCGACTATGTGGACCTGCTGTGCAACAAGCACCGGCTGGATGGCACCAGTCTGCTCGCCCTCAGTGAGTACGACCTCCGCTCGCCGCCTCTGGAGCTCAAGGTGCTGGGGGACATCAAGCGGCTAATGGTCTCCATTCGGAAACTTCAGAAACAGAACATTGATTTATTGGAGGAGCTGGGTCTTCCCTATGATGGCCACTCTCCCACCGGTTCCGGAGGCAGTTTGGACTGGTTGTGTAACGGAGACCCGGGGAGAGACTGCGACAGCACTGACACAGCACCAGTGGGAGAGGAGTATCACCAGTACACTAATGGAAAGTACAAGCAGCAGATGCGGCGCCTCGATCCCGAGTACTGGAAGACGGTGCTTAGCTCTGTCTATGTGGTGTTCGTGTTTGGGTTTACATCCTTCGTCATGGTCATCGTGCACGAGAGGGTCCCTGACATGCGCACATACCCTCCGCTCCCAGATATTTTTCTAGACAGGTGGGTGTGATCGCTCACAAGAGCTTTCTTAAATTTTCTTACAACTTTCTTACAACTTACAACAAAAACGTTAATCACCTCTGAAATTCCACAAATGATGATGTTTGAGTATCACACCAAATCGCTGACATTATAACTGCCCTAATTCCTTATAGCGTGTTTCTATTATTGTCCTCATATACTCCTGATGTGCTCGCTGAGGTTCAAAAAGACCTTCGAGGATTGTTTATAAGGTGACCTACTTTTGTTTATGACCAGCTTTGGGCTTTTCATGAAATGAAAACTTACCAGGAGAGATTATTTCAAGGAATTTCCAGTGTGTGTTTGGCAAGACACTGAGGCAAATTATTCAGGCTAGTTAATTATCTCCAAAAGAGATATCTTGGGAGATAACATCTATATGCATTGAAATGATTTATTAAAACTAATATACCAAAACACCAAACTAATTTTTCTGTCATGTTTGTTGTAAGATGTTAAGCAACATCAGCTATAAATGCTCACTTTCAATCTGTTATTTCAGCACTGATGTTGTCCTTTTCCGCAGTGTGCCTAGAATACCCTGGGCATTCGCCATGGCCGAGGCATGTGGAGTGATCCTCTGTAACATCTGGATGCTGGTTCTGCTGCTCCATAAACACAGGTCAGTAGGTGCTCTGAATGATCCCAGGAGCCTGTCAGTAGCACAGGAAACTCACATTTGACTACTTCTAGGTCCATTCTCTTGCGGCGGATGTGCAGCCTCATGGGGACGGTGTTCATGCTGCGCTGTATCACCATGTTTGTCACTTCCCTGTCTGTTCCAGGACAGCACCTGCAGTGTTCAGGAAAGGTAACGCATCTTTTTTTCTCTTTTTCTCATGTATCAGATCTCTTTGCAAGATTAGAGTATTGCCTGTTTCCTTCTAGATGTACGGCGACATGTGGGCCAAACTACAGCGAGCTGTGGCCATCTGGAGCGGTTTTGGGATGACACTGACAGGGGTTCACACATGTGGCGACTACATGTTCAGTGGCCACACTGTGGTCCTTACCATGCTCAACTTCTTTGTCACAGAATGTGAGTAGCTTCTGTTTCTGTTTTCTGTGAGGAGGAAAACACACTTGTGCTAAGATGAGATGAAAAGGCCTTGGAATAACTTGGAATTATAATTGGAAAATGAGCAATGATTTCAAAACTAATCCCTAAAACCCCTCATTTTGTAAGTAAATAAACATTTTAGACATTAACTAACACATGTGAGAGAATTTGTATGTTTCCAGGTTAATGTATTCCAAACCATATTAGTCCATTAGCCAACAGCTAACTGATCTAATTTATTTGAAGAGTTTCAGTCAGGTGTCAGAACTCATCACAGTACACAATAAGGCATAAATGAAGGTCACAAATGATCTTCTTATGGCTTCTGACAGTGAACTTATTTCTGTGCTTATCCTGCTAAATGTCAGTGCAGTTTTCGATACTACCGACAGCAATATTTTATTACAGCGATTACACCATGCTAGAGGAATTAAAAATGCTGCATTGCAGTGGTTGGACTCATATCTACCTAATAGACACCAATTTGTTCATGTAAAATGGGGAATCTTCTTCATGCAATAAGGTAAATTATGGAGTTCCACAGGGCTTTGTGCTGGGGCCAATTCTATTTACATTATACATGCTTCCCTTAGGCAGTATCATTCGAAGCATAACATACATTTTTGTTGCTGTGCAGTTGATGCCCAGCTTTATTTATCCACAAAGCCAGATATGACACACCACTTAGTTAAACTTAAGGAATGTCTTACAGACATAAAGACCTGGGTGACCTCAAATTTCTTGCTTCTAAATTCAGATAAAACTGAGGTTATTGAACTTGGCCCTTACCTTCTATAAATCCTGTTAAACATGCTGTCATATTAGATGCTTGCTCTGGGTGGCAGTACCTTGGCCAACAGTAACACTGTGTGGAAACTTGGGAGTCAGGTTTACCATGATATGACCTTAAATGTGCATATATGTTCAAGGAATGCATAGGACGGGTGAATTGGTCCTATATAATTAAAACTTGATTTAAAAAAAAATATTGTTGCTTTATTAATTTCAATCCAAGTCTAAAGAGCACTATTATTATGTACACAGTACAATAAACCCTATAGTGGTAGTAAATGATAAAGCAGACATAGATTAGCCATATTTGGAGAAGGTGTCCCTATGTTGCCACCCAGTGTCCGCTACTGGTACTGCAAGTATTTCTTGAAAATTAATAATAAACCTATTATAGTTGTTTCCATTGAAATATTTTTAGTCTTTGATTCTGCTAGAGAAACTTTGTATGATTCATCCTCAGTTCCAGTGTCTGTAGCAAGCCATTTCAGCTCCTCCTCCTGTAGAGCCACCCTTCTTTCTTTCTGATTTAAACAAAAAGCTTGAATAGCAGGTAGGAGTGGCTGAGAGCTTTGTGCCTGAGACGAGCCACAAGCAGAAAAAATATTTTTACATTAAATATGTGAATGAAAATAACTTTAACAGACTTAACAATGTGCCACATTTTAGAATGGAATCACATAAAGTGCTCAGTAACGCTCTTCCGTCTTTGATTTACACAGACACTCCAAGAAGTTGGAATTTTATCCACACTTTGTCCTGGGTGCTCAACCTCTTCGGCATCTTCTTCATCCTGGCTGCGCATGAACACTACTCCATTGACGTGTTCATAGCCTTCTACATCACTACCAGACTCTTCCTGTACTACCACACCCTAGCTAACACTCGGGCCTACCAGCAGAGCCGGAGAGCTCGCATCTGGTTCCCCATGTTCTCCTTCTTTGAGTGCAATGTCAACGGGCCGGTCCCCAACGAGTACTGCTGGCCTTTTTCTAGACCTGCTGTGCTAAAGAGGCTGATCGGATAATAAGCAGCCTGCAGCAGTACTGTTAGACACAGACAGTGTTCTTTTGTCTGCTTTGTCAAGTTGCCAACTGAGGCGGTGTGTGAAAAAGACGCCTAATATGAGCCGCACAAGGCCTGATGGAATACACAGAGCCATATCCTTTTAAATTTTAGGATTTAGCTCCTAACCTGCTTTTATTGTCTTTTTTTAAACAAAAAAACCTGCAGAGTTTCTAAAAGGCCCCATCCCAGTTTGATTTTACAATACAATGACATCTGTTACAGACTGTTTGGATAGCAAGAAAATTATGAAATAAATTCTCATTTAAAAATGCATCTAAACCTTTACAGGAAACTGTGCAATTAAGATATCTGGATCTGGATTCTTGAGTTTTTCCTCATATCCCACATTTGAGTTCTAAAAAACGATGTATGTATGTATCTGTATGGACCACTGTTAAAGCAATATGTATAGATTCATATTATGTTATATAGAAAAACATAATTTGTCATCATGTTTGTTCAATCTTCTGCATTCCTTTATAACACGCTGACATTTTGACAGCATTACTAAAGACTGAAACAGAAATTCATGGCTCCTTTTCAGATAAACGACATACACCGAATCTTGTGTCTTTAGTCATGACATCGCCTGCTATTTCCTAGAAAATATGCATTTAAGGAAATGACATTATCAGCCAAAAAAGTTAGAATAAAGTTTTATCCAGCTGTCTTAAACATAGTTCCATTTGCCAATTACCTGGAGTGTTACTGTGATACATTTCTCTGTGAAGAATTATTCCAAACTGTTCATGTTTACTGTTGAATATATGTATAGGTTTTTTAAGAAGTTCACATTCAGTGTAAACTACTAGACTTAGACCAAGTGCAACAACCTTTTCTTGATATTAATTCTTTGATGTTAATATGTAGTAAACAGATGCTGAAATTTGTATTTGTTTAGATTAATTTATTCCATTTTATAAATGTCAATAGGTATTTTTATATTCTGTGTACAAGGTTGCAGCAATGTGCACATAGAGAATTATGTTTACAGTTGCTTCAAACTCTGTATTCGTTGGAAACACGTTATTTAATTTACATATTCCAGCTTGTCCTGTACATTTCATTGAGAGAATCGTAAAAGATCATCGTCATTGCAGCATGTTAGAAACATGACTCTGAGTGGAGTTAACAGTCTTAACACATCCCTTCACTGAAGAAGTAGGATGTGTTTATGTGCTACTGTAGAGCCATTAAACTTCTTGTCCCGACAGTCATTTCCATCAATAAAGAGCTGAAACAGGAGTTTCCTTTCCTTTTTTATTTATCTATTTATTTTGCCCCACTTGCTGTACGACCACCTGGGGAATGCGCGCTGTTGCCAAAGCTTAAGAGCAATCATTTGGAAAATTGACAGGCGGAGTTAAATGTGTATTTTATTGTTACAGGGCACTGCTTTAGGTATTAAAGAGCGACTTGTGTTGACATGGTGGCAACCTGAAGTATACTGCGCCCACAGACCGGAATCTAGCCTAACACAATTTTCCTCTAATTTCCTACACCAAGCTTGATTGGCAGGATGCCCTTACTCCAGGGCAACTTGGGTTCAACATAGTTTTCAATACATTCATGTTACAGTCAACATTTTAATTTGTAAAGATAAAACTCAGTGGCCCGTGAGCCACCATGGGCTCCAAATGACAAAGTGGCAAATTACAAAAAACATTCAAGAAACTCAGAGAAGGGCCCAGACCCGCAAAAAACAAAGCATATGCTGAGCGCTTACTGAACAGGGATAAAACCAAATAACCCCCTTTAAACCCCAACAGCCTTCAGATGGTATTTATTCACTCGCCCTGGAATGATTAATACTGTGTCATGAATATAACAAGACCCACAATGCTGATAAAAACATGCTCCTAAAGTCTGTAATCAGTAGTGAGTAACAAAAGTCCTTGAATATGGTCCCACACGCAGTCTTTTTCTTAATGTGTCCTAGTCCATTAGAGTTATAACCACAGCAGCTGAAATGTCCAATTAAATATCAGGTTAAAAGTCCAACAAAAAGAAGGGAGAAACCATATCTTTATGTCTCTGTGGAAGTCAATGGGAAAGATACTGGGCTATTCACAGAGCTGCTTTGAGCCTCATCACTTGCTTCAGAGGCCTCAGCAGTCTCTACCTGTTCATCCGGCTCACCATCACCACATAGTCCACTGCAAGGACCTCAAGTGGTGTTGTAATATTGCTGAATGTCACTAGGTACTGGATACCTTTAACCAGTGTGCACCGCTTGCACTGCCGAGCCAGTCCTCCTCAACAGACTGAGGGTGCTCTTTGCACTGAAATGCCCCCCATGTTCATGTTGGCTCTTGCATACCTTATGTTGCAAGGGTTCTAGGACAATGAGCTGCTGAATCTCTTCCCCATCATGGAGTCTTTGTGTGTATACCACACGCTGATAAAGCCTAAGGTGATCAAATAGCTGGTAAAGTCGCCTTTCATCAAGTGCTGATATGTGAAGTTCAGCACATGGAAAAAATGTCCTCATCTGTGTCCTCCCCTTATAGGTTCTTCCTGGTATGGAATCTTGGAGCCATCCCCATTAGTGTTGTCCTGTCCGGCTTTGCAACACTCTTCAAAGTTATACTGGCAAAGCTGTACTACCAGTCGCTGCTCACCAGTCCTCAGATTAGCATAATGGGTTGTACAAGGGAGTGTGGTCTTTTGCTGCTGTGGCCCATCTGCTTCAAGCCTTCTTCATTCTTGGGTTGTAACAAGTGGTTATTTGAGTCCCTTCGGGAAGCTTAAATCGGTATGGCCTTTCTCCTGCACTTTGTCATCAACAAAGCATTTTCACCCAGAGAACTGTCAGTCACTGGACAGCTTTTCTTTTTCCGATCAGTCTCTTTAAACTGTATATGGTTATTTGGGAAAATCCCAGTAGACTTTCTTAGGAATCTCTGAATACTCTGTTTGCTTGCAATTAATGTGCGAATTTAGATAAGTACAAAAATTTTTCTTTTTCTTAAATTACTGGCACTGTAGTTTTCGCAGTAGCATGAATAGCAGACTCGGTGAGAGGTTTGTAACTCTTAAACAGTATGGAGAAATCTGGCGCTCTCAACAAAACAATTTTGTGTAAGTTACAAAGATTAAACTTCAGTGTTCTCTGTATGTTCGTAGTGTAAGGTACATTATAATGTTCGCATCTTTCTCTTTCTATACTTATGCTGCTAGCATCTATGTGCTAATTTTAGCTCAGACACGTGTTTCTCAAGCTAGCATGAAAAAGAGGCGAATGTTTAACGTTCGCAGGTGTTTGCACGCTTTGCAAGCGGATCGAGGTTTGCGATGAGATGACATTGTGCAGCACTTGGATACAAGTGTATTTAAATACTTTATATTCATTAATGACTTAATGTATAACTCTTGAGCACTTATTTTCGGATTTTTCTCACTTTATTTGCACTCCTTTGGTGCTTGAAGTCACAGACTGTCCCATGTTGTGACACAACAAAAGGACTATATATTTTATTTTGTAGCTTTCACTGCGTTCAAACGATGTCCAAAAATGTTCAGAAGTTCCTCAGAACTACCGTACGTCTCCTGATGAAGAAAATAAGCGAATGCCCCGTTAAAGACTCTCTTCTGTCATGCTAGGGCCTGCTACAAGATTGTCTTAACGAGCAGGTAAAGAAGTGTACCTAATGAAGTGATCCACGAGTGTATCCTGTCATCAAAGGCTTTTCCTCCTGATTATGTAAAACCTGTGAATAATACGTTAGATTTGGTGAGCGGCACCAATGTAGCACTATAGCTGATTTCTGTACAGCTCTGTATGCATAAGCCCGTAACTTTCAGTAGTATATAGGTTGCCATAGTGATTTAGAGGTCTTCCATTTGCCTGGAAGACCTCTCGCATTATTAACGTGAAAGTCGCTTTTTCAAAATTCAGTTTCCTGTTGTAAAATATAATTTATGTATAAATTAATATCCATATGATTTAAACAATTACTACACGATTCCTATTTCAGTCGGGCACAAAACGCACAGCTATATTTTCGGGTCCTGCTGAGCCGAGGTCAGCAGGTTGTTTGCTGCGGTGTCTCCTCCATATCGTCCTACACCGGCTGTACTCGCTCATTCCGCAGCTTTTCTTATCTGTCAAGTTAGTGGGTATATAATAAAGAGAAGAAACTCTCGGTAAGTAATAGGCTGAGTATTTACACACGTTATCCGTGTTTTATTTGTTGTAGTGCAGGGGTACTGCTTTCAGACATTCTATTTGCTAGCTAGAAAACGCCCCCTACCCATAGACTGTATGTAATTTTATGCCCTTACTACACTCAGTGCTGTGGTTGCAAGTATTTGCAGGAAAATAAATGTATATTCAACTAACACTCTTTAATTTTGATAACGTCTTCAAAGTAAAGCTCAGTTCACTTATTGAATCCATGACCCAGATGCTCACTTAGTTTTTTCCATACTATTTAAACCTCTTTTGTATGCAATCTGTTATAGCGTTTTTCCTTCTTAACCAATAACCTCCATGCTCTGATTACTTGAAAACGTCGGTCTAACCTTGAGAATAAGGTGACAGACACCTGAACTCGTGTCTTTATATATAGCTAGTGACAGCAGTTAAACAAATGAATATTAAAATAAAATCTGAATTACAAATACTTGACAGAAACATTAATTGTAGTCAAGGTTATAATAGCTGGGATTTTACTACTTCTCTCTTAGTTTTTTTTTTTGGTTGCTTAATGCATTCACTGTATAATGTTTCACCATCATTGAGTTTAAAGCAGTTGACAGTAGAATAAGAATTTAAAAATATTTCCAGTTGTAAAATTTGTAACTTTCCTCTCCATTTGACAGCCACAGCTATCACACTTTACAGACGCACATTTTGCCCATGTCTATATATATATGCTTGGTTTTAATTCTTTTATTAACTAACTTTTAAAAGCAAGCTTCTTTTTATACTCCTGTGTCACCATTTACATTCACTTTTCTCTTGTGTGTATAGGCAGAATGGCAGTCCCTCCAGCATATGCAGACCTGGGCAAATCAGCAAAGGACATCTTCAATAAGGGATATGGTAACTGGAAGAAAGATAAAAGGCACCTTTATAAGTGTGTATTTGCTGACCTGAAGAGGTCAGGTCTGCGGCTGGAAATGCCTTTTCCAAGCACAGGAAGTAGTATCTCACTGTCATTGTCTTTGCAGGCTTTGGGCTCGTCAAGCTTGATGTGAAGACTAAGTCTTCAAGTGGAGTGGTGAGTTTAACTGTAAATATAACATCCAATGTTGAAATGTAGCTAATGTATACTAATATTGTTATTGTTATCATAGATATGAAATATCAACACATAGGTCAGAGGGTAAAGGGCCTGCAGATCCTAAATGACAAACAAACATTTCTTTCATTTTATCAAATATGTGATTCCATGTTAGTGCTGAGCAGCATGACCAAACATTTGTATCAAGGCACTTTTTTCCTTGCATACTCTTGCATGTTTCATACTCTTGCTCCATAACATTGTATTTTTTATTATTATTTGCATAAATGGGCCTTTCTGTATTTTGGCAGTGGCTCATTCTTCTGCCTGGGGAGTACGAGATTTTAATATCCTCATAAAAATAGATAAATCATAAATAAAATAAATGCTCCACTGTTCTGCTAACAAGAGGGAAATGCAGTAAACTAATGCCAATTTGTGTTACCATATAAAGTCAGCATCTGGCTTGTTTGTGTTGATGTTTCCACAGCAAAGCCATAAAATGTAGCTTTGAACTCCGTTTGGAGTTGGTCTTAACAAGTTTGGTGGTAAAATAATTCTGTCTCCATGTAAAAACACCTGTTAATGTGTTTTCTTTGCCTCGCCCGGTTTCCTGGTGCTGCGTGGTCCTAACAGTTTGTGTTACTGAGTATATTGTTTAGTGATGGAACTTTGTAAAGTAGTGTTACAAATTGTCAATGTTTCATAGGAAGTTATGTCTTGTGTTGTTTGTCCTTTAAAAGTAAGTTAGTTGTGAGTTTATTTTTGAGATTTTTTTTTTTTTTTTGGTTTCATATGGTTATAACCAGTGTTGGTCAAGTTACTTGAAAAAAGTAATCAGTAACTAATTACTGATTACTTCCCCCAAAAAGTAATCCCGTTACTTTACTGATTACTTATTGTCAAAAGTAATTAATTACTTACTTAGTTACTTTTTAAAAACACGATTTACAACCTGAAGAGGTGATAAAGCGATAGATCTTTCAGCCCAATTCTACTTTTTCTGCATAATCCATCATACAAAATGTAATCAAATGGAAAAGTCTCTTTTTAAAACTTGTTTTATTAGTTTTAATCTTTTAACTTTATGCATCAAGCAAAAATTTTATTATATGCAACATTCTCTGACTGGAAGAAATTTGTTTAACATTTAAACCTATTTTCTGCACATTCCAGCACATAAAATAAAATATTTTCTTTGTGTTTACACTCAGTCTTTCAAATAGATGCAAGTGAAACACAGCAGAAAATTAAATAAAATCAAAGACTAGCGGTCCTGTTGCTCTATTTTCACCTGTAAAGCAGGAGTGGGGTAGGCGGAAGTTTGCCCTGGTGCAGGTGTGCCGCAGAATCCGCGAGTTTCTCTGTGAGTTTCCCATTACATGGTAGCGCACTCGGTGCTTGCTTGGAAGTTTAGGGGGTTTTTTTCGCTGTAAAAAGAAGTTTTCTTCCCACGCACAACGGACGCTAATGTTTTTGTCACTTTTTATGGAATCAAACTCAAAATAAGGTCAGTACTTCCACGGTTTAAATGCTGCACGCTCATACTCTCTCCCACAATCGATATATTATCCATTGTTGATCTGCACACAGCTGTTGTCACGAACGTCGCTCTCGCTTACGTCACTGTCATGAGACATTCTCGCAAAAAAATCACGGTTTTAGTAACGCAGCGTTCCTGCGGGAAAGTAGCGGTAATCTAATTACCATTTTTGCAGTAGTAATCCCTTACTTTACTCGTTACTTAAAAAAAGTAATTGGATTACAGTAAGCGTTACTGCCCATCTCTGTATATAACAGGTTTTCACTTAAGATGCTTCATTGTGGTCTTTACAGTCTAACCATTTAAAGACATTACAAAAGAGGTTGATTTTGTTGCACCTTTGAAAACGTCACATCAGGCATGACCTCACGACATCTGGTTTGCTCCCCAGCGCTACATTATGGATAAAATTGCAAGAAAACTTGTGGCCATCGGTTTATTTGTTTTCTTTGGCTAATCCAAGAAGAGGAAAAAAAGCTTGTTTATCCACGATTACTGCAATTTCTACAGTAATATAAATAAAACATAATTTGATCCAAGTCAAACTTAACGATAAATTCAATCTAACTAAACTAAGCACACAAATATGTATTTAGTGAACACACTAAGCATGCAGTGCAGGTTTGAAAAAGTATGTAAAGCTTTGTATTAGTGACTTCTCTAAAACCTTCTTGGAGTCAGGTGCTCCCATTAAGGAGGATGACAAAAGGAAATCTGCTCTTCTCTGGAAGAATTAGTTGCTGCAAAACACACCAGCTTTCGCAGGACCTTTAGAAGGATTGTTATATTGTTATAGAAGTTAAAAAAGAAAACAAAAGCTGTGTTGTGCATTAATACTCAGTGTTTTCAGGAGAATCGTGAAGTACAACTGTTTTGTGAGTTATTACTTTAATCAGATTGTGCTTGTTTGTAATTGTGAAATGAAGATCACAGTTAATTATAAATTGTTATTTATTGTCACAGTGAAAGAAAAATCAGTCAACTTTGTTTTAACTGTTTATTTAAATTCTGAGATATAAATTAAACGGATAATTGTTTTGACTCCTGTTATTATGTTTGGTGTAAAATCTAGAAAATATATAAAGACAGTCTGAAATAGATAGAAGTGAACTTCTGACAGCAGCACAAGGGTCAGAAAAAGTGAACTGGTTTATATTTAGAAAACAGTAAAATCAGAAAAATAAGAAAACTAAGGTATATTTTAAAAAAAAGGTTAAAGTACTATACAAGAGTAATTTGTACAGTGCACAAGTGTTACCATACACTAAAATGCACATCAGACTTATTAACATTTGTATGTATGACAGATAACAGACTTTTCTAACCAGTATCGTTTTCCCTCATTTATTTGTTTCAGGAATTTAAAACATCAGGCTCATCCAATGTCGATACCAGCAAGGTCACTGGAACCCTTGAAACCAAGTACAAATGGGCTGAATATGGGCTGACGTTCACGGAGAAGTGGACCACGGAAAACACTCTCGGGACAGAAATTTGTGTTGAAGATCAGGTAATTTATATCTTGGCTATAGTGTTGACCATTCCAAATATGAAATTGGAAAGTAAATTAATTTTTGTTTTTTAGATCACCAAAGGCCTGAAACTTACATTTGAGACAACGTTTTCACCTAATACTGGGTAGGTTATTTACTGATTGGAAATTCGTGATTGGCAGCCTGTTACTAACTCAGTAGTCTTATGTAACATGTTCATTTTAATTTCACAGCAAGAAGAGTGGCAAGGTTAAAACGGCTTATAAAAGGGAGTACCTTAATGCCGGTGTTGACGTAGATTTAGACTTTGCTGGTCCTACTATTCATGGAGCAGCAGTGGCCGGATATGAGGGATGGTTGGCAGGTTACCAGATGACCTTTGACACGGCTAAATCCAAGATGACCAAGAGCAACTTTGCTGTCGGTTACAAAACTGGGGACTTCCAGCTCCACACCAATGTGTATGTTTTTTGAAGACAATATTTTAATGATTTCTAATAGAATTTATTGATCCGTGAGTCAAGGTGTAATGTGCATTTGTTTCCCCCCATTTTCCTCAGAAATGATGGTTCAGAGTTTGGTGGCTCTATTTATCAGAAGGTCAATGATGACCTGGAGACCGCTGTGAATCTTGCCTGGACAGCGGGCAACAACAGCACTTCCTTTGGAATCGCTGCTAAATACCAGTTAGACTCCAGTGCCTCCATATCAGTAAGATATTCTCACATTTTCTTACATTTTAAAGATATTATAAAGTCTAGTTTGTAGTCCAGAATAAAAGACTAACAATGATTTCATGTGGGTTTTTTTCCCTGCAGGCTAAGGTGAATAATGCCAGCTTGGTAGGAGTTGGGTACACCCAGACTCTCCGGCCCGGTAAGAACAACCTCATTAATAATGTCCAATAAAAACACTTCTATATCTTAAGGACCTCGTTTCATTAAGTTCACTTAATATTTCAGGCATGAAACTCACCCTCTCTGCACTTGTTGATGGGAAGAATATCAATGCTGGTGGCCACAAACTAGGTCTAGGCCTAGAATTGGAGGCATAAGGATAATGTCTGCTACTTCATAAGAAGAGGAAGGATTATCGGCAGAACCTGACCTTCTGCCTTCCTGTGTGGTCAGCAACGTATATTCTAACGACTAAGCCAAAACAAAGTAGAACCCCCAGGACACAAGCACTGATGAGATGGAAACCTTTCCACCTACTTCCTTTGATTGTGGTTACAATAATTAGTCAGTCACATGTATTTATTAATCAGCTATTACTCCTTTCAATTTACCATAATGATAATTATAGAAAAACCTTCCACTCGCTGTTGAACATGAGCTTTTTTTTGAGTTTGACGAAGACAAAGAGTGGTTTTCAAAACAAAAACTTGTTCCTTTGCTAAAGTGTGATCACATAGAATGTAAACCTGAGGTGTTATTTTGCACAGTAGGATTTTTCCCTTAATTAAGCTCTTCCTCCTTTGTTTTATTTGCACATTTTATTTATGTTTTGGTAGTACTGCCTGTGGAAGGGTTACTCCAACAAATTATGCTATGAAGACTGAAGCCAGCCTCCTGGCTGTGCTTTAGTTGTTTTCTTTGAGAAAACAACTAAAGAGCAGTTTGACTGATGTTTAAATGTTCTGACTGAAGAGTTTAGGACCTCTGCTAGCTGCTTCTAAGTTGCAAGGCTATGCTAAATACATTTTTATTTCCCTCACTGTGGCTTGAGTGACTGAGTGAATTATCCACCTTACTTCCCCTTTGAGGACTGTGACACTAATCAGGGAGCTGTTTGTGTGTTGGTGTGTGTCTACCTTTACAATAAAGTCCTGAAATCAACCTTTCTTCTCACCTCTAATTTGATGCCAATTAGAGGATATTATACAAAGTCAGCTTATTTAAATTATGCAATAACAAAACACGTGCAATTTACTTTAATCAAATACTCACACAGAAGGAAGGTTAGGGTAGATTGCAGTCGACTGGATGGTTTTCTTACGCCTCTCAGTTGAGTGCATAATCCTAGCTACAGTCGCTCCTATAGGACAAACATGTTTGAGCCAGTCAAGAGAGATCAAAAACAAAATTTTAGTTAAGTTTAGACTGTACCCCATAACTTCCACAGTTGGCTTGCTGACGTGTTTCTACTACTGTTTGCATAAAAACATTTTGTAATATCACTTAGCAAAAAACAGGGAATAATCTGTTTCTATCCCGGAGTTACTTCAAAAACTGGCAACCTTTGATCTGTAGTGAATGCATTCATATTCTGGACTGGATTAACCACAAAGATTTTTCCTATTGCGTAAGCGGTCAGTTCACTGTTTACCTCAGCTGTCAGTGCCATGTGAGAATCATCCACCTTTATTTACTCTAGAAGAGGCTTTAAAACTTTGTCAAAGGAGATTTTGAATATGTGAAGCTCACTTCTGACCAATGACAGCAATTTTAAGGTGAGTTGTTAAGTAACAGTTGTTGTTTTTGGTGCTGTTAGCCAGGGTTAGTGAAACTGTCTTTCTAGATATTTCTAGACAATAAAGGATTTTATTTATTGGAAATTATTATTCTTATACTCTTAGTATTCTCATAACCTTTTTATTATTGTAAAATTTTGCCAAATGCTTGTATTTTTTCACAGTAAACCCCCCCCCAAAAAAAAATCTGAACAATAAAACAAATTGGTGGTTGGCAGGCTACCAGATGACCTTTGACACAGCTGAATCCAAGATGACTAAGAGGAACTTTGCACACAGTAGAATTTGCCCTTATTTAAACCCTTTCTACTTTTGTGTTTTGTTAGTACTGTGCTACCCGTGGAAGGGTCACTAACAAAATATGTTCTGAAGACTGAACCCAGCCTCTTGGTTTGGACTTGTTTCCTAGAGAGGCTTGATTGTGCTCAGTTAAGAGTTCAGGACCTCTGCTACCTTCAATAGCTGCTAAGTTGCAAGTCAATGCTAAATGCATTCTCATTTTCCTCACTGTGGCTTGAGTCACAGACTGAGTGAATTAAACACTTTACTTCCCATTTTTGGACTGCGACACTAATCGGAGCTGTTTGTGTGTCCTTGACAATAAAGCACTGAAATCAACATTATTCTCACGTGTAACTTGATGCCAATTAGAGGATATTATATGAAGTCAGTTTAGTGAAATAATGCAAAAACAAAACACATGGAGTTTTTTTTTTAATTTTTTTAATCAAATCCTGTTGTATAACTTCAGTACTGCGCACTAGCAGCAACCCAGTGTTTTCCTATAAAGTGTATAAGTTGTTGCACTTCTCAGATATGCACTATAATTTGATGGCCAGGGTGACTCCATCTCCCACTGTCAGCATGTTCAGATTAATTCGGGCATCTCTGTACAGCTTCCTGTTCAGCTTGTCAATGGCCACAGTGTCGGCGTCATCTGGGGACGGATTCAGCACCTTCCCACCCCACAGCACCTGCAGCACCAGACACATTTTTATAGAGGTTTTGCCGCTTGAACTGGCACGGTGCAAGAATTTGTGTGTTTCGTGCTTATTTTGGTTGTAGCGCTTACATTGTCGATAGCAATGACGCCTCCTTTTCTCAACAGCTGCAGAGACTTCTCGTAGTAGTTGTCATAGTTAACTTTGTCAGCATCGATGAAGATGAAGTCAAATGTTTCTGCTTGGCCAGAAGACAGGAGATCATCTGAAAGAAACAATGAAACCGAGGGGTAACATGTCCATCTCAGGGTATTGTAGCTGTTACACAGCTGGTGTACTACAAAGCAACTTTGACACAGCTTGGCTTAATTTGCATCAACTGCAAACCCTCAGCAGAGATAGTGGCTAACACAGTGGTGATCATCGTCTCTCTTTGTTAACCCAGGCTTTCTGCTTCAGGCTCTGTGCACGCTCACATAAAAGGATGGATGGATCAACCAAGTGCCATTTACTTTTAGTCAGATACCTTATCAGAAGAATGTGTGATAGAAATCTATAAAGAAAGGGCTATGAAACAATATATATAATACCAAGAGCCAACATTGGTGCTGCTCATCATTAATGGTGAATTCATATGCAACCACTCTGTGTGCCTTCAGTGCTGGATTTTATTTCAAATTTGACAGCTGCACACGAGCTTTGAAGCCTTTATTACTTCATCATAATTAAAAAGAAAATGTTTTTTTTTTTTTAATTTGACTTACAACAGTAAAAAGCTCACATTTGGCAATTTTCTATTAAGACGCATATTTAGAGAAATTGCAGGTCATCACCCTGGAAATGATTGTTCAGTGGATGTGGAATGACCCTTACATGACTTATTTCTAAGTAGGCTCACCGGATCTACCACCTCCCAAATCCCACTTTAACATCTGAATGTAAGACTATAAAGTACTGCTTTACTTGCAATGTTACTTTAGTAGTTATTTAGTATTTATTAAATCATACATGGTGAAAGATTCCAGAAAGTTATTTTAACGATCCATGCTACCCTGGTACCAAACTCTCTGACTCAAACCTCCGTTAAACTGTATCTGCAACAGGTATTATCTTTTTCAACAAGTTGAACTTGTCAAAAACCTTTACCCCAGCTGAAGTACTAACAGAGCAACACCCCCAGAGTAATTAAATCAGTTGTTGGACGCAGATTACCACAAACTGCTCTGTCCTACTAAAGGAAATTGAATGCATCCTCAGACCTTTGGGAAAGACATTTTTGAACATTTTTATCAGTAACATGCAAATCTCCAGTTAAATGTATGAGAGCAAATAAAGAGAAACATTACCATACCTAAAGTTTTCAGTGCTGGCTGAATGCGCAGATCAATTTTTTTCTCGACTCCAGCCTGTTAATGGAAAGAAACAATGTTTTAAAGAGTAAAAGAAGTGAAGGGTGTGTCACAAAATATCAGGAAGCCTGTTGCTGATACATTTATCTGCATGATTATTCAGTTACCTTTCAGAGTCCGTTACATAGATGTATTGTGTAACACTTGTTCTTACCTAGATTATTATGTTTAAAGCGCTATATAAGAATCAGACCATTTAAGCTCTTCAGGTTCTGTTGACACAAATCACTGCTAAGAGATTTGTCTTTCGACAAATATTTTCTTGCTTGATTTTAGATTTTATAATTACACTGCCATAGTCAACTCCATCATAGACGAATCATCTGAATATTTCTTATATATCAGTCATTTAAAAAATAAAAACCTGCTAAATCATTTTTGTTTAATAAAGTGATATCTTTGGGATATCTATAATCAGTTACAGTAGGCTTTTCTTTTACTCAACTATGTGCAAAGAGTCAGACAGAGCTGTATACTTCCCCTGTGATGACTGATCATCCTCTGCACTGTTCGGTACTTTGTTATAAGCAGTATCCTAATTTTTGCCTCATAACTTTTGCACTGTCCACTTCCTGCTGTGACAAAACAAATTTCCCACGTGTGGGACTAATAAAGGTTATCTTATCTTATCTTATTACATTTAATAAAACAATAAAACACAGATTTGAAGCATACCTCTTTCCAGAAGGGTTTACCAATGTTGGTGTACTCTTCACTGATATCGCATGCTATCACAACTCCATCTTCAGGCAAGGCCAGTGCCATGTTCAGTGTGTTGTAACCTGTATAAACTCCTATAGACGCAAGAAGAAATCATCATTGTGCATGACAACAGAAAGGGGGTGTGATATACTGCATACTTTAATACAGTTTTCTCTATTTTTTTTTTTTTAGCCAATTTATAGGAATTGATTTCCTGACCACATCTGCACATTCCTAGGATTCTAGCTTTTTACATGTGTGGATATGCAGGACGGGAGCACCTCACTGATGAAATGAAAGAATTTTAAGAGTAAGGATGTGTCTTTGTCTTCAAAATAATTTAAAGTAAAATATTTTTTTTATTTTAAGGAGCAACAAATACAGTCAAACTCGTGCTTTCTCATGCTTAAAATTATTAAACAGATAAGTCAATAGCCTATTAAGCCACAAACATCCCTAAAAAGACATCTATATAGTACTGATCCATCAAAAAAAAAAATATATGTGTGTGTGTGTGTGTGTGTGTGTGTGTAAATGTGTTGTGTTAGTGTGAGTGTGGAAAGAGAGTGTAGATGATGAGTAAAAAAACACCCAGCACGCCCCTGCGGGCGGTTTATCCTTCAAGCTCGGGTCCTCTACCAGAGGCCTGGGAGCTTGAGGGTCCTGCGCAGTATCTTAGCTGTTCCCAGGACTGCGCTCTTCTGGACAGAGATCTCCGATGTTATTCCCGGGATCTGCTGGAGCCACTCGCCTAGCTTGGGAGTCACCGCACCTAGTGCTCCGATTACCACGGGGACCACCGTTACCTTCACCCTCCACATCCTCTCGAGCTCTTCTCTGAGCCCTTGGTATTTCTCCAGCTTCTCGTGTTCCTTCTTCCTGATATTGCTGTCATTCGGAACCGCTACATCGATCACTACGGCCGTCTTCTTCTGTTTGTCTACCACCACTATGTCCGGTTGGTTAGCCACCACCATTTTGTCCGTCTGTATCTGGAAGTCCCACAGGATCTTAGCTCGGTCATTCTCCACCACCCTTGGGGGCATCTCCCATTTTGACCTCGGGACTTCCAGGTTATACTCGGCACAGATGTTCCTGTACACTATGCCGGCCACTTGGTTATGGCGTTCCATGTATGCCTTGCCTGCTAGCATCTTGCACCCTGCTGTTATGTGCTGGATTGTCTCTGGGGCATCTTTACACAGCCTGCACCTGGGGTCTTGCCTGGTGTGATAGACCCCAGCCTCTATGGATCTTGTACTCAGAGCTTGTTCTTGTGCTGCCATGATTAGTGCCTCTGTGCTGTCTTTCAGTCCAGCTTTGTCCAGCCACTGGTAGGATTTCTGGATATCAGCCACCTCCTCTATCTGCCGGTGGTACATACCGTGCAGGGGCCTGTCCTTCCATGATGGTTCCTCGTCTCCCTCCTCTTTCTTGGGTTTCTGCTGCCTGAGGTATTCACTGAGCACTCGGTCAGTTGGGGCCATCTTCCCAATGTATTCTTGGATGTTCTTGTCTCATCCTGGACTGTGGTGCTGACACTCACCAGTCCCCGGCCCCCTTCCTTCCGCTTAGCGTACAGCCTCAGGGTGCTGGACTTGGGGTGAAACCCTCCATGCATGGTAAGGAGCTTTCTTGTCTTTATGTCAGTGGCTTCTATCTCCTCCTTTGGCCAGCCTATTACCCCAGCAGGGTACCTGATCACGGGCAGGGCGTACGTGTTGATGGCCCGGATCTTGTTCTTACCATTCAGCTGACTCCTCAGGACTTGCCTAACCCTCTGCAGGTACTTGGTGGTTGCAGCTTTTCTAGCGGCCTCTTCATGGTTCCCATTGCCTGCGGGATCCCCAGGTACTTGTAACTGTCCTCTATGTCTGCAATGTTGCCTTCTGGTAGTTCAATCCCCTCAGTTCTGACTACCTTCCCTCTCTTTGTTACCATCCGACTACACTTCTCCAGTCCGAACGACATTCCAATGTCATTGCTGTATAGCCTGGTAGTGTGGATCAGTGAATCGATGTCTCGTTCACTCTTGGCATACAGCTTGATGTCATCCATGTACAGGAGGTGGCTGACAACTGCTCCGTTCCGTAGTCGGTATCCGTAGCCAGTCTTGTTAATGATCTCACTGAGGGGGTTCAGGCCTATGCAGAACAGCAGTGGGGACAGAGCATCTCCTTGGTAGATCCCGCACTTGATGGTGACTTGTGCTATGGGCTTGGAGTTGGCCTCTAGTGTTGTACGCCACATCCCCATTGAGTTCCTGATGAAGGCTCTTAGGGTCCCATTGATCTTGTACAATTCTAGGCATTCCAGTATCCAGCTGTGGGGCATTGAGTCATAGGCCTTCTTGTAATCAATCCAGGCAGTGCACAGGTTGGTCAGTCTGGTCTTGCAGTCTCGGCTGACTGTTCTGTCTACCAGTAGCTGGTGTTTTGCGCCTCTGGTATTCTTGCCAATTCCTTTCTGTGTCCCACTCATGTATTGACCCATGTGCCTGTTCATCTTAGCCGATATGATGCCTGACAGGAGCTTCCATGTAGTACTGAGGCAGGTTATTGGTCGGTAGTTGGAGGGGACCGGTCCCTTCTTGGGGTCCTTGGGGATCAGGACCGTCCGACCTTCGGTTAGCCATTCCGGGTGTCTCTCGTTAACTAGCAGCTGGTTCATTTGTGCTGCCAGACGCTCGTGGAGTGCAGTCAGCTTCTTTAGCCAGTAGGCGTGAACCATGTCGGGCCCTGGTGCTGTCCAACTCTTCATACTGGAGACCCTTTCTTGGATATCTGCCACTGTGATGGTTACTGGACCCTGTTCAGGGAGGTCGCTGTGGTCTGCCCTCAGATCCACTAGCCACTGAGCATTGCCGTTATGGGTTGCGTCCTTCTCCCATATGCTCTTCCAGTATTGCTCCGTCTCCAGCCTTGGTGGTGCTGTTCTCTTATTATTGTTCCCTTGCCACTGAGAGTACACCTTTGCTGGTTCTGTGGAGAACAGCTGGTTTATTCTCCTGCCTTCTATCTCTCTGGTGTACCTCCTCAAGCGGCTGGCCAAGGCTGTGAGTCTTTGCTTGGCAGTTTCCAAGGCCTCAGGTATGGACAGCTTGCTGTATTTCTTATGCACCTTCTTTGTCGCACCTTTCTGCAACTCCGTTAGTTGGCTAACCTCCCTCCGTGCTACTTTGATCTTGCCCTCTAGCCTCCTTCTCCATGGAGGGTACTGCCCCTTGTGGCTGTTCAACTTGTAGCCAAGCATCTCACTGATCACTGCTGCCGTATTGTAGATCAGCTTGTTAGTGTCGGTAATCGTGGTTGTAGGTATTGCCCGTAGTGCTGCATTAACATCATCTAGCAGACCTTCTGAGGGTACTTCACGTAATCTTGGTAACCGGCTACGGGGGATCCAGGTTTCAAGCTTGGCCATTATCCTATTTTTCAGGTCAGTTCCTCTCGCACTCAACGATCCTTCTCCTATCGCACTTGGGGCTATGTACCCAATCTCGGGTGGGGGTGATGATATCTCCCCCCTGACCTGGCGTCCTGACTCCTCCTTGCCGTAGCATTTGTGTTGTACCTCGTCAATCTCTAGCTGTGAGAGCAGTCCCTTCTTTCGAATGTTGGAACACTGAGCTACTAGTTGTTTCGCCGTCATTGTGGATGTTGGGTATCGAAGAATCCATAGGTCCGTCATCCTATTCATGTAGCCCCTTCCGCCGGGGTTACTTGCGTAGTAGCATTCCAACAATGCCCTGTTTTCGTCTCTTGCCCACCGATGCCTTCTTGTTCCAGTAGCCCACTTTTCGTCAGGGTGCCCTGGTTCCTCAACACCTGACGCGGACCTTGTTGATCCGGGCGACGTCCGAGCCGGCATGCCTTCATATTTATCTGTCTCGCTCATGTCTGCGGTAGGCTCGCTTAGCATAGGGGGTTGCAACGATACTCCTATCGATATTGAACCGTTCGATACAGTGCTTTCGGTTCAGTACGCATATGTATCGAACAATACAAAATTTTTAATTTATTTTATCAACTTTTCTTCTGACGATGCTGTCTGTGTTGAGAGCTCAGTGGATCTGCGTTCGACTACTCCGCCTAGGCTGCACTGTCAAGCGCAGATCCACTGAGCGCAGCGCAAGCTAGCAAGACAGAAGCTAAGCTCGTTGCAACATGGCAAATTGAACCTCCCCCACCCTCATTCAGATCTGGCCTTTGGAACTATTTTGGTCTTCATGTGGAGTATGACCCTGAAGATAAGCGCATCATGGACAAAAGTAAAACAGTATGTCGGTTGTGCCAAGCAAAGCTCAATTACATGGGTGGGAATGCATTTATCGAGACTTTCAACCCCAGTAAGGCCAATTATTGATCTTCGGATCCACATTATGTCAGCAGCCATTCTCCACCTATGTTAAAAACAAACAGCGCTCACACCTCACAGAAGAGTGTGTGTGTGTGTGTGTGTGTGTGTGTGTGTGTGTGTGTGTGTGTGTGTGTGTGTGTGTGTGTGTACACACACACATACACACACAGGAACAGATTAGTGATCGATTTAAATCTCGCTGTAACTGGAAAACATCTCAAACTGCATGTCACATTGCTACTGAAGTTTGCATGCGTTTGGTGGTGATGGAGAAAGTAAAATATTTTTATCCTTGATTCTAATCTGCTGCCAACTGCAACTACTAAAGCACATATTAGAAAATGGATTCAATCATTAAAATCGAGTTTACTTTGGTCCTAAAGAACTAAAGCAGCTTCCACAGCTCCTTGATTGATTGATTGATTGCTAAACATGCCAAAAAAAAGGTTCAGTCCACTTTGAAGACTTGCCTGCTCTATGTCCTGCTCTCTATGCAATATCCTGTGCACTCCAAGTAGCCAGTGTTTTTTTGTTCATATTGTGCAATGTTACTGTGTTTGAACAGGTGAAAAAAAGGGAAAGCTTAGTCATAAAAGCTGCGCATGTTTTTATCAGTTTGGATGTTCGTGTGATGTCAAATTCGTCACCCTTACCAATCTCTATTGCTTTCTTAGCTTTTATTAGTTTGGCCAAATTGGCCAACAACTGTGACTCTTCAGAGGCAACCATCATCCCGTTCCAGGAGTCTTCCATTGTTCTCTGAAAGCAAGCGGAGCGGAAGCCAGTTACATAAAATTTCATAATGCCATATGAAACCTGATTAGATTTATTACAATAGATTTGCCAGAGCACAAGCGGCAAGACCTCCTTACCAATTTGAGTTTTTTCAGCACCGGATGCTCCCTCACGGAGTGATTGACAACATACTGTAACAGTGGATTTTCTTTCCCCCCGCAGTGACTTTTGGAGATGCTCATTCTGGAAGATTTCTTTCTTCCTGAGGGCACAAACAACCCATAAAAAAAACATAAGGATCTTAAGAGCACAATGATGTCAGAGGACTCCTAGCCAGCTTAAATATATTTCAGGAAACCTAAGATCTAGTTAATAAGTAGAAGTTATTTGATTAAGTTCAAACCCAAACGATTTCAACAGGGAAATTAAATTATTGCAGCAGCAGCAAAGACAAAAAATTAATATTGAATACTGTAAGATAAGATAACCTGACATCTTTTGTTAAATATAATTTGGTAGACATAGAACATATCCATGTGGCATCTGTAAATTTGTGTAAATATGGGGCCTAATTTACTGTAAAATGGCATTTAATCAGCTGTAAAAATATGACTTAAGGAGGAAGGAGAAGGAGTTTTTCTAACATTTTTACACTCATAAACTTTTATAATTTAAACTGAGCAAACTGTATGGGATGATTCTAAGACTGAAGTCGAGAATAAATCATTTATTACATTACAAACAATTATTATTTGCACGTGAACCATGCAATTTGTATTGTAAATGTCACTTCAGAAGCTGTTGGGGTTTTTTTTGTAAGTCTATCAAGCTCAACAGTAGCTAGAAAGTGAAGCAAATATATGATTAGAAGAGGACTTTGTACTGCAAAGCCTTACACTAGGTGTTCACTCAGTCTTATACAAACTTTATGCATTACATAATATAATCTGAATCTAAAAATAGGATTGATGTGATCATGGAGGCTGTGTTTTTTTCTTCAGATTCAGCTTCTCATAAGTTCATTAGTGCACCAACATATTCTTCATCTTATGTTGCACCAAGGTAATTCACACAATTTACAACTTAACTAAAAGCCAGATCACTGGAAACCGCATATTTATTTCAATAGACCCCAAATCAGCATCGAAGCTCTTACCTCTTAGATAAACGGCATAAACACAAACTCGAAGTGTTTACAGCGACAAAACATGAAGTGGAATATTTTTTTTGTTTAATTGTCTGTATTAACAGGAAGGAAAAAAATACGATTAACAGATCCTGAGATATGATTTTTTTGAAAATTTCCCCGTTCAAAACAACGCAACAAATACAGGCTAAGCCTAAACATAACTTCCAATAATAAAACCACTATAACCCTGAAGCTTTTAACTTGCGGTAATAAATAAATACAATTTTAAAAAATACCATAGAAGTCTGAGTCACACACAATTCTCCTGTATTCCACTCATTAATAATAAACATAAAAAACAAACACCATGGTTCGGCTTTAAGTCACCTTGCGCACACCTTGTTACAGACAGGCTTTCTTGCTTTAGCGACGACGTCACGTCATAAAGATTACTTTCTGTAGCATTGTCCGCCTTTGAACTTACCGATAAAATAGCCGGCAACAAAAACAATACCAAGCGTGACGGAGCCCACCAGCGCTTCTTTAGAAACGATACGAAATGACATTTCTTTCACAAATTCAGCGCTGTTTGAGCTCTTCCGGGTTTCCTCGCCACTGTACCGTAATACTACGCGTAAAGGCGCCGCTCCGGGGTGGGTGAAAGGCGATTACAATTCTACAAGTCTGCGTCTCCTACTGTTTTGTGTCCTGCTTGGCACAAAACACCACGATTCAAATGTAAAATCAAAACAAACAAGAGAGGCAATTCAGAAAGAAAGGGTCACAAGAAGGGAATGTGTGTTTTGATAAACATAATAATTACAGTGGCGGAATCATTTTAACTAAAGGGAAAAACATGTTGCATACCCACTCAGGGTTTTAAATAAACTGTATACTGTAGCTGCAATCGACTACACGAAAACGAGAACTCACCGCAAAGTAGAGACGGGTCTGGTGTGGTTGGTCTGGAGGGGCGACAGAAACGCGAATAACTCAATTCCTGCTTAACCAACCTTAAAAATATGGCCATTCATGTATTCATAGTGGCGATCATGTGACCTGCTTCAGCTCTCCTGATAGGACTGTAAAACAGAAACCTAACGGCAGAAAGAAAATGGATCGCTATGATTTAAAGATGCGAGGAGACAAATATCAGAAAGTGTAACTGTAATCCTAATAAAACACGCACATTCGCAGATTAAATAAATTTTAAACAGATTAATGTGTATTTCTAATGATCAACAAGTACCTGAACTAGAAGTACGTTTCATGCAGAAAGTTAAAAGTTTTCATTTCTATAGTTCTGCACTATAAAACGTCATTGTAAGTATACTTTTTGTTACTTTTGTTACTAATTTTATGATGTTATATATTTCATGTTTCTTCGTGTAGAGCATTGATGGGGTTAAAGTTGGATGCCATTGCATAATCCCCTGGTTATCCTTCCACTGGTTATTGTTCTAGTGGTGCAGCCGACTCACTGTGACTCATCATTTATTTGGTTAATTTATTTCTGAGAAACATGGTTTACTGTAAAGTCTACTCAGGTTTTATATGAAGTCTAAATCTGCAAAGTAAATACAGCTGTTATTGTAGTAAAGTAAAAAT
>NW_024582398.1:793112-908571 GCF_018398535.1 Haplochromis burtoni
TATCATGCGAATTCCTGAGATCAGATGGCCCAGGATGTGAGTGGGCGTTAAGGCGTCTGGGAAGGGATCTCAAAACTGGATTATAGATGGCAGAGATAATCCAGTTTTGAGATCTCTTCCCATGAAATGCAGTGTCAAAAGCACGTATTTTTACGTCTGAAACCGTAGACTGAAAACTGTAAAGTAGGCTGTAGAATCAGTGAGTGTTTCACTCAGATTAAAGAAACAAATGTAACAAATAATCAAATACAATTTAGTTAATAAACAGCAACAATTCAGTGACATTAAATGTACAGTGTACTTTATTCTGTGGGAAAGAGCAATATAACAACACCTGATATTACATCAGTCAAGTGTAGGTCAGGACTTTGATTTATTTACTGATAAAGAATTAGTAGGAAAATCTAAAACTGAAGAAAACTGAATCGTTTGTTTTTAAGAACCGAATGAATATCTGCTGATTTATTTAATTTTTTTAGGCTGTAGTTTTTATTTTCCATACACGTCACAGACTTAAGTATGATTCAGTTGGTTCAGGGTATTTTAGTTAGGGCTTAAGATGGTTTTTCTAGTGATTTTATAGGATATAAGGAAAATAATATATGTAAATAATTTTTCCCAGCCCTACTAGTGATAGCATAAACTCTAAACTTTACTGCCACTTAGGAATGAACTTTTCTTTGGATGAATTCCTGTTGGATTTTATTGTATTGTATTGGAGACAAAGGCTGAAAGGTCTGTAAGGCTGTTGGACTATGATGGTGCTCTGTAGCCTCTGATTCTCCAAAATAAGATAAATGTTGTACTATCCAACACACACAGCTCTGAGACTTTGAAATTCATTTATATTTATTTGTATTTTTCATTTTCTTATTGAAAATCCACTTTAAATATATTCCTGGTTACACTGTTACACTGTAAATAGCTTTCTTGTTTTTCTATAAATTGCTCTCAGTGTGTGTTATTCTTTTGGGCCTTTGCTGTGACATGAATTTCACCTCATGTAAATTCATGTGCTGGAATGACCCAGTAAAAACCCTTGAATCTTTGAAAACCAATTCAATTGAAATGCATTTCGATTAGTTAGTCGTTACCAGCCTTCATTGCTTTGGTTAAAGCGTAAAGGCAACAACAACAACCATGTTCTTATGAAGCTTATCAGTGTATTCTTGCTCTAAGGAATGAGTTATTCCATGTGGAAAATTACCAAATAATTCGAAGTTTCACAAATTAGCGTGTACTTGTCCCTTTAGCAGAACAGTGTACACTACCCAACTATCTCACTTTCTGGTTCCAAATTTGACCCCAAATTCCCAGTTGTCTTTTACATGTCCTAATGTTTGTTAACTCCATGTGAGCACTGAGACAATATGTTTTTGTCTTTTGCAGTCAATTTTCAACATCTCTGTCCTAATATTACTCCTCCTTATATAACTCCTTTTATTCCTTGAGTATCCGTCAGTCTTCACATTGTTAATATTTAAGTTTAGTACTCATTTGAACTTTATTCACATATTATAAATAAAATCATCCATGACATAAATTATTAGCTAATCATAAGTAATACTGTATATAATGTGATCAAGATTAGATTATTTTATTGTTTTTATTCTTACATTGTATTTGCTAAACAGAAAGTTAAATGAGAAGACATGTAATACAAGAGTTCTTACACAAGGGGGCAGCATCCTCATACTAATGAAATCCAGCTATTTCAATGTGAGGTATTGGTTTACCGCCCACTAAACAAGAACAGTGGCCTGTAGTTTTATCTGACATACTTTGTAGGTTTGATAGACACATTTTCGTTGTTGTTTTAAGCAGTTGTTTTATTCACATGTGGATTATTAGTGTTGACCTTTATGCCATTTAAATCGCACTGGTTTGACCCCTGTGTTGATGTGGAACAAGAAGCATGACATAATGCAAACTTTTAAATGCCTTCCTTTGTGTATCTGCAGCATGTGCCATCATGATGACTGCTGTTCGGTCAGGGAGTCACAAAGAGATGAGATTATCCTACAGTGTATAGATACAGTAAGTGTTGCACTCACACTTCAGGGAAAGTATCAGCTAATAAACCAAGCAGAGCACAGACGGCCTTTATTTATTGTGGCGTACTGGAACATTTTTATTCTGTCACACTGGGCCATTTTGATTAAAAGCAGGGTAAGCGTTAAAATTATTACAGTTGCGCGTTTGTTCAACAAACTGCTGTCGAGAGCCATTTAAAAGCCACAGCTTTGATTAACACCTCATTCTAATAACTTCTATGACTCATATGCCACTCAGGATAACTGGGGAGAAAAGCTGCTGTAAGTGTAGACTCGAACCTTTTAAACAGCTATTATTAATCTTCATCTTGTTTCAAAAACACAAAAAAAAATTGGTTTGAGCTTTAAATCTTGTCACACAAAGTAAAAGAAGAAATTGATTAATAAAAGAGGGGAATAAAGATTTTAGAGGAGCATTTGTGGGGATGCGTGTTAGTGATGAGAAATGAATTTTCAGTTGTTTACAGAAACCTCAAATTAGAAGAAATTGTGATCATCTAAAAATGAGAGGCTAAGTAACAATAATTTAAAATGCTGTTAAATACATAACTCTAATATACAGTAACATGGTGAGCAAATACTGACAGGTCAGAACAACAGCATCCTTCATATTGTATGGTACAAACCCTCCAACAATTAACAACTAATTTAGCTGAAAATTAGCAATTAAAACCCAGAATTGTTACCATGAAAGCCGACTAATGAGTATTACAACAACAATTAGATGTGTTTTTGTTTTATATCTGCCTTCTGTACATATTTCCTGTGTATATAAAAGTTAAGATGCTTTTAAGGTTAATTATTTGTGTCTTTAAAAAAAAATCTTTTAGCAACTCTGGCTGCTGAATCTTTTATGTCTATAATTCTTTGGGAATGGAGATTATATACAGAACGCAGTGTTTCAAAACACTCATATTACACTGAATGAGGAGCTTTGTAAGTCCTGTGCATTTGGAGGCCAGTAATACAACACTGTCTGTCTGAGTCAGCCACACTGGGCTGGATTCATTCTCAGAGTGCAAATAGATCAATTGCTGCTCCTAAATGAAACTTTCCCGCACTGGTTGTACCTGACAGATAACTTGCTATCTCTGCACTTTCTGATCTGCTGTACCAAGGCAGAACTCGATGCTGACCGGCCGCTGCTGGACGCTGCTGGACGCTGACGGAGCCCGAACAGCTGGAGAGCATCGTGTATTTCTGCAGGAGGTTGGACACTTGCAGCTGGGCGGCCGAGGCGTGGAGCTTGCCTCGGGGTAAGCCTCTTGTGTGAGTAAACACCATAACAATCAGGCAGAGTTGCACGCTTCCTGGGTCGGGGATTTTTCTGGTATGCCAGAACAATGTCTGACACTGTTGTGATGATTGAATTTTATAGGCTGGCCTGACTCAAGTGTGCTGAAAAGAAGTGTTTTTATGGTGTCTCATGCCACAATGAATAATGTTCTGCGAAGTGTGTAGGCTTTCTCTGTAAGTGTGATGAGGCAATATTCTGTTTTTATCACTGATTACTGGGAACGTTTGAGTCAATTATCTGTCTGCGCACAGCATTTCAGAGAACTTGAAGATTTAAGTGTCATGCCATATCAGCCGTCCACCTTGTCACTCCTTTACTTAGCAAACGTGCCCCACAAATTTTAAACCAGAGCTGAACTCGGCTCCTCAGATTTCTCTGCCTTCCAGACAATGAAATGCCACGTAAGTCCGCTCGTCTCAACTCTTGAATTTGACTTTGGCAGCAGTCTTTCTTTTTGACTGACAGATGAGCGAGTGATACAACTCCATCAAAAAGTGCAGCCTGACAGTCTGATTTGACAGCCATCTTCAGACCAAATATACTCCTTGTTCCTGGCACTACATCAACTTGACAGGAAGAAAAGTGGTTTAAAGAAATAAGAAAAGAAAAAGATTTGGCTCTCTACTCGGCTATCCATTTCACTGTAAAAGGACAGAAAAAAGGTTCCCTTTGTGCTTCTAGCCTTTATAGACTGTTACACAATACTTATGCCTGTCAGACCGCTGATTATGAGACTGTAAAATGTCAAAAACAGATAAGAAATCACCTGACAGTCAGACTGATTTGCCATTTTAGTTTCACGTCATTCATGCCGCCTGACATCGTGTCCATTTTGATTTTGGTAGGAGGGCGTTTTGTGCTTGAGCCCATCCTACCAAAATCATTCCAATGAGTGACTAACGTAATGTTTTTAATGCAGAAATGTGTCCATCAGGTGTTATTTCTGTAAGTCAGTCTAGCACAAGCCTTTCTCATGCTAGTCACCATTGTTGTGGACATTTTTATGTTACTATATTTCTAGCTTTGCCTAGGGAAGATGATGTCCTCATTTTTAATTACAGCAAAATTCTCCAAACAGGAAATACAGCAAGCAGTGACCTGCAGATCAGAATGATTTAAATTGCCGACCAAGTTAGCAATGTGGGCAACTGTGGCTGTGAAGCAATTAGCTGATTAATCCAACTGCTTGACTTACACGTCACAATTTAAACCTTCCAAAAGAAATGGAAGCAAAAATTAATTTGTGATTTGTGAACAACAAGTCTTAAAGAAACCACAAAAACAAAAAAACTACAAACAAAAAGAAAATGTTAATAATGAAACAGTATTACATAGTTATACATTATTTGCTTGATGTTCCACTCACTGGACACTATTTTAGGTATACCTAGTACTGGTTTGGACTCCCCTTTGCCTTCAAAATTGCCTTATTTCTTCATAGCATTGATTCAATAAGGTGAAACATTCTTCAGTTTTGGTTTGGTGGATAGCGACATGATATCACATTGATTTCACATTGCCTGTGTAGCCCTGTGTACTGTAGCCTCAGTTTCCTGCTCTTGGCTGAGTGTCACCCTGTGTGGCCTTCTGCTGCTTCTTGTACATCTAAGATGCTCTTCTGCATACCTTGATTATTTAAAGTCACTTAAATTACCTTTTTTCTCCATTCTGATGCTTTGATTGAACTTGTCTTGGCCGTGTTTGCATGGCTAAATGCTGTTTGTTGCTGCCATGTGATTGGCTGATTACATATTTGTGTAAAGCAGCAGTTGAGCCGATGTACCTAATGAAGTGGACAGTGACTGCATGGTATACCGGACTGTAGGTAAAACAAATACAAATTGAGTGTTTAAAGCAGTATGAAGTCAAAGCGTTTGGCTTACAGGGATTACTTTAAACAAACAGCGACCTACTTCATTATGGTTAGTATGGATATTCTCCATTGTAATCATGCACAAATTAAGAAAAGCATCATATTAGGCTAATTTTAATATACACGCTAACAAACGTCTCTTAATAGCCATTAAGTTGTATCGTTTTTCAATAATTCAGGAATCTGACTTGTTTCCTGCCATTAACTGGGGGGCGGGGCTACGTGGAATCGTAATCTAGTCACAATAATCCTTCCTGTACTTGTGCTGTCATCACTCGAGTGTGTAAATCCTCATCACTGTGATCATGTGATACGCCTAAATTCTGCTCTCTCATTTAGCCAATAAAATTCACAGGCTTAAATCATTCATGGCAACCATTTACATAATTTATAATTAAATCACAACCTGATGGCATGGAATTTATTAATAGTGAAAGTGGATGTGCCACGATGGTGATATACTAATTAATATCTTTAGTTATCAGTGGCACGTTGCTCACTGGGCCGGGGTTGGTTATGGGGCAGGAATAATGCATCGCAACAACAAATTATCTGTGCATTTAAGTGGGAATGTCCCGGAGTGATGGCCACAATATGCATTTGCCTGAAGAACTTAATGGGAGACTCTTCCTTATCAGAGTTGTCACATGTTGTGGCTAATCATTTTAAACACGTCAAGCGCAGGGCTAATGCATTTTCATCCTCCAGCTCCAAAGTAGGGCTGCAGGGCGTCTTTATTTGCACTGTTTCCACTGTCCGTTATAAGTAACTGTATGCCACGCATGCTCTCGGTAACACACTCATACTGAGAGCCGCATTGTTAGCACGGATTTAAAATAGATTTCTTGACCCATTGCTAAATTGATTGCAGCATGACAATATTTAGTTAGAATTATTGGCTTGGTTTCTGGGATCTGCAGTGTAAGACTTCTGTTTTTTTTATATTCACTGACTTTTTCTTTCTTTTTTTAAATACACAATTGTTTAAAAAGTCAGCTTCAGGTTAAGTAGGATCAACAATATTGCCACTGTATGAAAAATCTAAAAAAGGTTTAAATCTACCTTAATGTGCCAAAGGATTATAGTAAAAGGGTAAAACAAATTATACATAAACACATAAAATGCTAGAAAAGAGAAAATGCCCATGTGCTTTAAAGTGTCAGCCTCTGAGGAGGTACATGGGATTTTTTTTTTATAGTGAGGAAAAATAAAAACAAAAGCTGCATTTCTTTTGAGAGTTACTGTCCTAATAAAGCTTGATAATCCATAGATTGAATAATAACATAATGGTCCCTGTAAATGAAATCACAGCGTGTTTATGGGGACTGCTGAGAGTGACTGGGAAATTGTTACTAGACGCAGTTGCTGCTGTTGACTTTGCAAGAAGAGGTTGATGTGACCTGATAAAGACATCCTATTATTTGCAAAAACACACGTGTCAGGCTTGTGTCGCCAAGCACCTTTCCCTCCTCTCTGGTGAACTCGGCGTATTCTTGGCTTCGACACTTAATTCAGGCCCAAACATCCACAGAATCTCCCCACCAGCGGACAAACAAAGGGGCCCTCTTCACTAATGGTCCCTGAGGCTTCACCACTATCTATTGATCTGCTGTCACCCAATTTCTCCATGACTTATGCCCTGCTTAATTCTCATTACTGTGCACACTGAAGCCTTATCAGGGAGAACAATAGGCCCGTTGTCACTGAGGGCAAAAATATGAGCAGGCCTGTGACAGTGTGAGCACAAACTCATGACTTCAGCTCACTCAGCCCTCTCGGTGACCTCTACGCCCATGCGGGCCAGGTTGAAGCCTGGCGTCAGAATACTAAACTCAACCCGAACCGTTTGCAGATGAATCAGAAAATTGGATCTTGCTCGTTACGAGCCCCCTCCCTCCTCCAAAAACAAAGAGGGCCGCTCCTTTGCCATAAAGCTGTCGCTGTGATATGTCTCTAGCAGTGATGATTCTCAGTTCCTGCCTGCCCCCTCTCCAGCTCCTCTACTCACTAGCTGCTATCTCTTCCTTTCAATTATATGTTTCTCTGCTCTTTTAGACAAAGAGTAATAAAGCTATAAATCGTCTATGCGGCAGAAGGTATGGACATTCTGTCTCTGAACTGCTGTTGAAACTGCCATAAACCACCCACAAAGTCAAAGATAAGGATTTACAGTTATTTAACATCATCCGTGTCCCTTAAATCACACTGATAAGAGAATTAAGTGATAGCTATAGGTTCTTTGTCCTCTAGCTATTGATTTCTTTAGCCGAGAGGGCCAGTACAGTGTTTTTATTGAGCATCCTATTTGCTTTGAGCTTAAGAGTAGAAATGGAGCTATTTGGTTTGTTTTATTGAGCTACAGAATCTGCGCTGAATTAATTTATCTAATGGCTAAGCCCTCTTGCTTGTTTAATTTTATCTGTATTGGAAATGTTTTCATACGTTGAGTCACGAAAAAAAACTACGATGTTTCCATGCAGGGGTAAATGACCTCCTGCAGAGGCCAGTGGCACATTTGTTTTGTGTTGCTGTGTATTGATCAGTTTTTCTGCCATTATTTCTCTATGGTATACTACGATTACTATGCTTTTCTGCATTATTTTTGTGAGTGGAGATGATCGGAGGGTTTTTTTTCGCCTTTCCAGACAAAACACATGAACTGAATCACAGGATGACATCCTTCTGTAACAGTAATCGGTATTAATATCTAATGCAGCAAATAATCTGCTTGTTAAAGCAGCCATTGTTGGACCAATCCTGAAGTATATGTCCCTCTTGGCGCATAATGTCCCAGTTTGAACAAAGACGCGTTTAGCTTAGCGGAAGTTAGTCACATTTCAGCATGAAAACACTTATGTCAGTGCCTCAGAGATGGCAAAGCTGCAGCCGTTCACATCTAATGATTCAGCTGCTGTTTGGCTTCAAGTTCACGACCCTGGAGCTATGATAAATGTCAAGCGCGACATTGTACCGCTAACTAGACCTGCCACTGCCAACCAATCATCTTGTTATTGACTGGGAAAGCTGTAATGTGACTCTAAATGCTACATTGCAGTGTATTTATCTGTGTAACCATGTGGTTCAGTTATTCAGAGGGATTCAGTTTTTTTCCATCCATCCATTTTGCTCAGAGCATTTCTAGACCGGATCACACAACAGGCGTCTGGGCAGTTCTCAGACTGTGTCAATGGTTTTATTAGTCATGGAAATAACAGGGCTTAGAAATGGCCGTTACTTTTTTGGAATTAGCTTAAGGTCAGTGGGTTCTCAAACAGACCTGCCGAATGAACTTAACACAGTCCCAAATCTGTTTCCCCGTATTGTAAACTGGAGCTTATTCGACACTGTGAATAATTATTACATAAATGTTAACATAGTTTTTCTAAACTAGCATGGCTCTAAAAAAGAAGTTGTGGTATGAAGAACAGATTATAAAGGAAAATTTGATACTGTAAAATCCCTCTGACCTGAATTTTTGTTTTGTTTATGCTTAGTGAGCTTTCCACAGAAGCTTTGCATAAGTTGGTATTTGGGCAGATTACCTTTCAATATCTATCTGACTTCCTGGTAGCATTTCATATTAATGTCACACTATTAAGGTATTAGCTAGTGCTTAATTCATCATTTATATAGAATTACTCCTCTTTAGTATGTCAGTTATAAATATAGATATATTAATATGATTATAATCATTCAGTGTTATAGTAGCAGTGATAGATGCATATAGTTACACCATGTACAGCAGTGATGGCTGTACTTGGTGTAAAAGATGGATAAACATGTCTGTATTTATAACTGACAAGTAGGAGCAGTGACATATAAATGGTGAATTAAACACTTAATACCTTAATTTTGCGGCATTATTATAAAGTGCTACTGACTTCCCTGCTTAATTGCTTTACTATGTCTTACAAAAATCCCAGCAGCAGTTTTTGGGTTGATCAGACTTGTCAGGGTGTGTTTTCTGATTTAGGCTGATCATATTTAGTAATCTACTGCTTATTATATGAGTATTATAGATTTAACCTCCCACAAAACTGCTGTGCTGTTTGCATTTTTACAGTCACACTATGGAGAACGGTGATTTCTTTTTGTTGCCTTTGATATGGATGCTTTCAAGACATTGACCAGGTCTGTGACCCTCTGCAAAGTGACTGATGCGTCAAAATGGCGATAAGATGATGATAAGACGGCATCCGTCTCCTATGAGAGGTCAAACTGGCAATTAACTGATTAGTTCCATTTACATACACAGATATGCATATTAAAAGGAAACTTATTACATTCAGAGTCCAGCCAGAAACTCATAGATTTAAAACTGAAATTCAGAAATTCTGCAAAATCACACATTTTATATACTAATATGAACAGAATACAACTAGTTGGCAAACAGCTGAGTGGAGTTCCCTATTGAGGGGTCCTCAGAGAAATGCATCATAGATTAGTTGCTCTAATTGGCACAAATGGTCTCAGATTGTTGGCATTTTGTCTGCATTTATAAATTAGACAGCAATCCTTTGCAATCCTTTGCCAATCTGTCTGAGAGCGATTGCAGTCTCTCTGAGTGGGTTTGCGATCGTTTGAAAACAGGTTGGACAGGTCACTGCACCAGTTGCCTGGTGAGAAGCGACCTTTAGTGACCTTGTGATTGCAAGAAGTAATTGCAAGTCTTTGCCGAATCCAGAAAAAAATGTTTGCCACCATTTCTTCCCCCCTTTTTTGTTTAGTTTAAATCGTCTCCTGTCCTATTTCCTGCTCTGAGTCTTAAGGTGGTTACACTTGGGGTCCATGCAGGCATCACTGGCGGGGATCTTTTTTTTTCTTATCTCAGTGGATCTGAAAACATGAAAAACACTGATGTTTTTTTATATTGTTCAAACATCAGCTAAAAGAAAATAATGAGTGTTGGGTGTTGGGTGAGTTTATCCTAATTCTACTTTGCATTCCCAAGACCTATTTTTCCTGATTTGTTGGCATGTGAAAGTTGATACCTCAGCCCTAACCTTCTGAGCATCAAACACACTAAGGGGAATGTTAATCATCATTTTTTCCTTTCTCTAATAAACTCAGTCAGCATTTGGATTTAGGATTTGGTTACACTTTATAATGCAGCCCACGCCTAATTATAGGTCAATTAAACCCTTAGGTTAACACCCAGAACGTTTGTTATTTGTTTCTGAGACGTGGAAACATCAGCATCTAAAAAAAGAATGACTTTCTTTCAGCCAGTGACACTTTTGTTTGTTGTTTTTATTCTGGCATTAGATTTCAGTATATTAATTTCCAACAACTCGTCATCCGGCAACTGTTAGAACATATTATTTATCCTTTATTTGAGCATGTATCACAAATACAGTTGGGAAAAGTAAGCAGATAACACATATAGCTGCTTTTTTTACAGTGTATAATGGCACGATGCTTGTATAAAACTTTATCAACCAAAGCCAGCACTCACTCAGTGATTATATATGACAGTAGCTTCTCTCTGTCATACTCTGACATATCATCTGCAGGAAAAGGCTAAAGCATCACTTCCCTATGTGTAGTTTCATGTACTTTAATTTGGTACAAAGTCCTTCCAGTTTGTCAGGACGAGATGGTCGAGGCACACTCTGCTGTGTTATCAAAATACGCCTGCATTAAACAGCTGTCACTCTGAGGAAAGAATATATGACAAAAACTCGATATTAGTGTTTCAATCAGGAGAATTACACTTTGTGTTAGTTATAGCCATTCTCTGTCTGCTTTTTGACCAGCAGCGGCACTATAGAGCACTGATTGGGCGTCGACGCAGGTGTAGAATATGACGATAAGACTGTCCTGATGATAATTTGACATAGCAGTGTTGTTCCAGAGGCTGTGCAAAAGTAAACATGCAGCAATTAAAAATATTCACAAAAACAGCTTTTACAAGATAATTAAACATCTGGAAGCTTTCAGCTGATACGAGGACACAAACACTGGATGATTTTTATAAAAGCTAGTTTAGTGACTTCATATGATTTAAATGCATCAAATAATTCATGGTTAACTTTTCAAACACGAAAGCTTTCCCTCTTTTTGACATTTCTTATCATACGAGTCATGTTACTAAATAGATTTTTGACAATGTTCACCCAAAATACGATACGAAGGAATGGAAGTCATTAAAAATCTGAGTAAAGACCAGCGGCTCTGAATAGACCACAAGCTATTTTTATCTATTAGGGGTCGGCCAGGCATATAAATGGGTTTCTGGAGATTAGTGTTCTGTTTAGGGGTGACCAAGTCTCCATGTGCCCCCACAAAGTGCCCCAGAATGAGATGACTTTGGCCACTAGTGTTTCTGCCCCTCATTAATGAACTGTGGAAACAAAAGGCTGAATGCAGAGGCCTCAGAACCACATAAATACAGCCAAGCGGGACTTATGTTCAAAATGTAAAACTCCCAAACAAATGAGATTGGAAAACTCTCCGGAGCGTCCTCTAAACTTTGCTGCTGTCATCAATCAAGAATATTACCACGCGGGTCCATACAGGACTTGGACAAAGTGCTTCTTTAAGCATTTCTCCGGGAGGCACAAAACTGTATTTATGGTCACCACGGGCAGGTATAAAGGGAGATTGGCAAACATGAAAATCAAGCTCTCTCCTGGGTGCCATCTAGTCAGGCTCAGCTGTGCTAAATCATAGATAGAAAGAACAACAGTCTGGTGCCACAACAGTCCAGTCTGACAAAGCACCGCCTTGGGCCTGCATTTTACATTCTCTTCAAAGCCCGTTATTGCAGTCAGTGTTTTTCCTTCATACCTGTTTTTAGCTCTGTAATAAACTTCATCTGTCTTATTGTGCACATCAATGACACGCTCCAGTTTAAACTCAGTTTATTGCATATTACAAAATGCTAAGATTTAAGGCTGCAGAACGTTTCTGTTTCTGCGTTTAGCTGATGTAGGATTGATTTCTTTTATGAATATATGAATCACCGGGGTCATAACTGCTCTGGACTCTTTCATTAAAGTGAACAATGCCTCCTGCTTAAACACAAGGGTTTCAAAGAGCCCTCCGCCAAGAGAATAAACTGTGTCTCTATGTGCTTTGAAAACAGCAACATGTAAAATATAGCTTCATTTATCCCTCGAATGCAGGACATTGATCCTGTGCGGGGAGAGTGGGTGACAACGCATTCTTGGAGCCTTTTAATAATTCAGACGTATGTGGAGGCATAGTAAATATAGCTATAATTGGAGAAGCAAAGTCTTAGAGCTGTAGAAAATTATAAATGTAATGACGCACCTGTGTATTCATATAAATGCCAGCGTACCTTAATGCTTCCCGAAACCCTTCTAATTGGGAGGCTTAGACAGATCACTGCAAGTCGCCCTCGCTTAATAATATTCCTCACACACGCGGGCAGTATTGACTTTTCAAATAAAAAGACATTAATGTAGATAACAGCCATTTTGAATCCTCATTAGTCACCGGTAATCTAGAAACATGGGCGATGTATTAAGAGTGGTGTTCGCAGCTAGTCATTAAAGGAGAAATAAAAGACAAAATAAATCCAATCTTGGAACGCCTGCGATTAATCACGTTGGCCACTGCTGGCTGGCTGCTTAACAGTTTTATTGAGTCATTTATGCTGGTTTCCCTGATAATCCATTTATTCTGAATAATGCCTGTCTTCATGCTCAAAGTGCTGCGGTCAGGTGATACCGCTATAAACTGTTTCTAAGTCTCTTCCCCCCCTCAGACGAACACATATTGAACGAAATCGTGTTGTAAGCGACAGAAGAAAAGCAACAATCACACAATATTCAGGGAAGCTTATAATGAAAGCATTAATTAAGTATATTTTCAATTATTCCTCAAGGGGATCACAGACTGAGATTTATCATGAATAATTTGCTGCAGAGCGTCTAATTAAAACACTTTAGTGTCATTTTCACAGCAGAGGGTAGAGTGTTACTGAAACATAGGAGCAACGTATGTAAAAAAATAGAAAAGAAAAGGGGGAAAAAAGGTGATCTGGCGTCTCTGAAATAGCTTAAAGGGATGTGATGTGGGACAATGGAGCGGTCAGCAATGATTAAGTAGTTCCAGTGAATAACACAGAGAGACGATTGCTGTGGAACGTAGTCTCTCTCTCCAAGCTCCTCCACCGTCAATCCACCAGCTGCACCTCTGGGAGTTGATAAGATTTAAACAGGAAGACAAGAGTCCCAGAGTCACCCTGGCCTCACTTGACCCCATAGTATGCATTAGCTTTTGAGTATTTTTACTTAATGTTAGTAGGAAGAGTTAAGGTACTTTGCTTTCCATAGCAGACAGACATTTCGTGTTGTACACAATGACAGTGATGGTTGCAAGTTAGGCTGCTGGCTCATAGTTAGGGCTGTATTAGGTGAACCTGAACCCTCCGTTTGTTATGCAGCTGTAGGCTGCTGGAGGTATTCCCATGATGTGATACTTCTCCACTTCCCTATTTTTATTACCTGCTTCCTCTTCTCTTTCCTCTCACTTCCCAACCAGCCACAGCAGGCGGCAGTTTCTCCCATAGCCTGGATGTCTTTTCCTGTTAATAGGGAGTTCTTCCTTCCCACTGTCGCCAAGTAATTGCTCATACATGCTTGTCTGATTGTCAGGGTTTTCCTCTATAATATTCCTCAGGCCTTTATCTTACAATATAAAGCATCTTGGGGTGACTGTTGTGAATTCAGTTGATCAGGGTCCAGATTATGGATGCGTACTGTAATCGGTTTGACCTGCTCTGTTTTTGCTTTATATACTGTATTTCCATGTTTATGTTTTAGTAAATAACTGCAGCATTTTCCCTTTTTCCTTGCAAAATATACAGAAATGAGAGGGTGGCTGTAGACTTTTGCACAGCAGTAATGGAGATATTAAGTGTTGTAATATACAGTAGTGTCATTTCTCGGTCTGTGACTTTACCACATTTTACTGAGGTTGTTTTCCTGAAAACACTGCAGCTGTTTCTTAGCAGGCCAAACGTGAGTGTCTGTTTCCCTTCACCATTAGTGGATATGCGCTTGTATATTTAGAAACGAAGATTTTGTGTGTTCTCAGCAGCGTCTCTGGAGACTTTCTCACAAGGTCTTTACTGAAAGCCCGAAGCCTATCAAGTATCTGACACAGCACCAGTCGTGGCACCTGACGACATGGTTCTGCAGGGAGTTACTGCTGTCACAATAAATCAGCAACAGACAGGATACAGTATAATCATGCCAGTGTCCCGTTTCACTCAACCTCTGTTGAACACTTTAGCAAACTCTATGGTGCATGCTGCACCCCGCATAGGCTGCCATACCCACAATGCTTGATGGTTGACTTGAGAGGAATAATCCATGGGAGATAACACACAAAGGGCTGCTGATGGTTTACGTTGCAAGTCTTTTATTGTACACAATGATGTACTGTGTTGCCAGTAGCTCCCTTAATTCTCAAGCCTTCCGTGCTTTGACAGTAGACGGAATAAATGGGATCCCTTTGAGGGAAAATAAGCCTTGAAGGTCTGTTTTATATCTTAACATGTAGCTCATACCTCACGACCAAGGCGTGAGATGTGTGGCAATGTTTGAAAACAAACTGCTCCAGTCTGTAACCGTAAGAAGCCTATACTTCAAAACCAAAGTAAATTGAGATGCCTGAACTATCAGAGCGCGGAGCTGCGCTGAGCTTATATCTGAGCTTAGTTTCCTTCATAAAGATGAATCATAGCGTCTAATTCTCACAAATTACCCAAACATTATGTAGTTCTCTCATTTCTCCCACTGTTTAATCTGTGTCTGGAGTATTCGCTGTCACTTCATGTTGCAAACACTCCTTTCACTCTGGCAGTTCATTGTCTTTTGATGGGCCATAAAAGGCTTGGTTTGATGGATGGTAACTCGGGGCGTCTCTCTTTGTTGTGGGATGTGACGACTGAGTGCATGCGAGATGTGAGGAGAAGATGCGGTGTGAATGGGAGATGTCATTGATGTCTCGCGCTGACACTGAGGCCCTAAGCACGGCCTTTGATCTCCGTGGATGATTGCAAAGCAAACACAAATAAAAGATTCGGGCGTGTTACGGTTTCCAGTAAGAAAGTTTGACTGTTTTACGAATATTTTCCAAAAGGCGTTCTCTGTGATTGGCAGCACGCATTTAAAAGTAGAAAGACCCAATCGGGCCTCTCTAAGAAGTCTGACAAATTGGAAAAGGTGTTTCTAGGAAGGAAACAGGCTCTGGCTTCAACCTGTATGCAAAATGTGATTTGTCAAGAGGGAAGACGGCCCATGTCATTGCCTTCTGATCCAGTCCAATAAATATTGCGTGCTCTATAGGCCCCGGGCTCCCTGCTGACCTCACAACATCTGCTCAGGCACTTACTACTTAATATATTAGCTGTGAGAACAGGGCAGGTGTTTTCAGCCAGAGAACATGAAAACCAGATTGTGCCTCTGGTTCATGCAGTTGAATTAAAATGAGTCACAAGCAGCTTTTCTCATAAAGTAAAAAACACAATTAATGTTCTAACGTGAAGGGCAGGGGGGAGTATTTCATAGCTCCGCTTTAGGGTGGCAAGAAAACAACAATAAAGAAACTACAACTGACTGTAAAGTTAAGATTACCGGATTAAATGTATAGGAATTTGTCTTAGCATCCATCCGTTTCTCTACTTCAGCTTTCTGCCTTTGTAGTGTTTCTTTGATGTTTACTTAACCATCTGAGCTTGCGCGTCATGGCCTTTACATTAGAGATCAACAAATGGAACGCTTTAGAGGTCTAATGATGCTGGTACTTAAGCACATAAGCAAACATTTAACACCAAATATTTAGAGCTACGAGAGCTACCTCTCATAAATTAAGTATTTACTGGAAGAATTTCCAGAGTGCCGAGTTCGACCCAACAAAACACATCATAAATAAAAGCGGTTATGTGAAAGATGTTGGTTGCATTCTTGGTAATGAATTAAAGGGTAAAGCTTTGACCACTGAGGTAAAAATATGATCATTATATAGACATTTCAGTGTTTTATTATCGAGTAAGAATGGTGTGTAATACTGGTTTGTTTGACTTATTAGCTCTGGGTAGCTCTGGACCTACACAAGGCCTTCCTCAGAGATGGCGTGAGAAGCTCGGGATAAGGCTGTTTCTCCTCCACATTGAAAGGAAGCAGTTGAAGTTTCTTTGAGGCTTCTGACAGGCTCTTCTAGGTGAGGTGCTCCAGACATGTTCTACCAGGAGGAGACCTGGAGGTGGAGCAGGACTCACTGGAGACAGCATCTTGTTGTCCTCCTGGAAGAGCTGAAAGAAGGAGATTGTTGGGGGAAAAGGTGTGGGTGTGTCTGCTTCGACTGCTGTCCCCTCTTGGTGCCGAAGATGGATACATGGATGGGTTAATGGATTGTCAGGCCTGTAATACAAAATTAAAGTTTCTGATGATGACACATCAAACGCTCTTGGGGGTTAAGACTCTTAAGACTGTCTACAAAACTATGAGATCCTTGTCTTTTTAAACAGATATAGAATGAGAGATGTTTCATGCTTGAATGTCTGTGGTTTCAATTTGTGGTCTGAATGATATTTTCCAGTCATGCTTGACCAAGCTTAGGTTGCATTTTAATTGCAGTCATTGGCAAAATGCAACCTCAAAACCACCAGCTATCCACTGATGACGACTGAGGTTTATATGCTTTTAAAATGTATCTCTACATTCATAAACATAGACAAAAAAAGAAAGGCTTGACCCAGAAGACTTCCCAGATTAAAGGTAACCTAAACAACCTAGCCTCGCTAATATCTCAGAACGCTATGAAGCAAGTGGGCGTATGTAGTGAGATAGTTTTGGTTCCATTTGTATCAGATTACCAAAATCAATTTACTATTTAGCTCAAATGAGCTGAATCCTAACATTGGCACTGATCAAGTGACTAAGTGGAAGCTTTTATCTGCTGGTGATTTTTGAATACACGCTTTGGTTTCATAACCATCAATTTTTATTCATTTATTTTTAATTTATTAAATGATCTATTGCATTTTGGTAGCACTTTATAATACGGTCCCTGTATTTTAGCTGAAATTGTGATCTAATTATATTTACCTACAAATCCTTACTGGTAGATTCAGCTTTTTACAGGAAAGAACAAAATAATAATTAAAAATAAATTATTATACTTTGAGTAACTTTAGATAGTGTGTAGCTTCACAACACAATTTGCCCATCTAACACTATTAAATAGGAAAACACTGTGTCTTCTATGTCATAAAGATGCACACTACTTAAAATTACTTACAGTATAATTATTTCTTCATTCTGTGAAAACCTGAATTACCCTTTTATTCTAGTGTATCCACTGATAAGCAATTGCAAGTAAATATAATTAAATTTCAATTCAACTTTTAGTTGTGGATCATCCCCACATAACTGATTCCACTGTCAGAAATACTGAATACAAACTGAATACTTTGACTAAAAATGAAATCCAGTAATGCTCTATGCACTCATCTTTGAATAAAATTTGCTGCAAACCACGCCGACCTGCTGTTTTACAAAATAATTTAGCCTTTTTAAAAATAAAAGTATGTTTTCCTGTCCTGTTGTTAAATATTTACATCTTCAGTGGGAACCTTTCTCCTCGGTGGTGAGTGTCTGAGAATGAGACCGAGCGAGTCATTGTTAGTGTTGGTCTTTTCTTTGGGATTTGTAGACAATAACAAAAATATAGAATATCGCTGGCTTTATCCTTTAATTTCTCTTGATGAAAGACTTTAAGTCAGTACCCATCAAACCTGCTAAGAAAACAAAACTGATTTCAATAAAATTGTCAAGTTTGCGGTTACACTACTGCTGCATATCCACGGATTTTAAAAAAAAAGAAAGAAGGCGATTTTATAGCATCGCAAAATAACCTCCTTTTTAATGCTCGCACCTATTCATCTACTTCATCCTGATTTCTCCTCTCACATGTGCCAGATATTTTTCTTTTATTTAAATATCTCATTATTGTCTTTTTACTGCTATTATGCCCAAACAGATTGCGGTCCTGGCGCAATAAAAAAACATTTTTTTCTAGTGAGGATAACTTTTTGAGTCTTTGAGCAAGCCTAAGATGGGGATTTATAATTCAAATCACTCAGACTGACTGTGGAGTCTGCACTTGTGTTCACCTGTGTGGGTGTAACACAGACTGAAACCACATTTCAATTCTCCTGTCAGCTGAAAATGAGTAATGTGATGCAGATCACAGCCTCGGGGTAAAGCCATATCTAAAGCTGTACTTGAAGGATATCAAAAACCCAGGATACCTCAAATTGACCCCTGTCATTTCCTTCAACAATGTATACACTTTTTTTTTTCTTTTTTTAGACTCCTGTGTCTTTTTCTCTCATACAAGCTCAGCTTTATGTTATACACAGCAATCCTTACCCATCTGGTTTTCATTTCCTGCGAGGTTCAAGATGGTAGGAGATTTTAAAAAAGGAGCCTCGTTTGAACCGGCGGCTAATGTAGTCAGGATGGAATCTGTCACTCAGTCTATTGCATGTTGATGACTAAGGGCAGTTTCAGCTGTAAGCAGTCCATGATTTATGGACACCAAGTGAACTCTTGTAAGCAAAAGCCAGCTCCGAGTTCACAGCAGCAACTGGGCCCTTTTTTGGCTGTGGCTCGCCTGCATTTTCTTTCCATTCATGCCAAAGTATTTCGCACGGCAATTAGCTCCGTCCTCATTTGGGTCTGCAGTCCCACAGGGTTAGCAGAGCCATTTATCATCCTCGGGGCTTGGAGCTGTGCAGCTCCGTCTCAGGTAGTTTTTGTAAACAGCCACTGGCCCGGTTCTTTCCATTTCGCCAAATGAAAAGGAGATACAGTAGTTTTGAGGTGCTGCCATCAATTCCTCTGTCAGACGCTTTGCTTTAACTCTACAGGTGTGAAGGCAAAAGGGAAATGTCATGTCACGTGGCTCATTTGTCATATGGCAACTGCAGAGTTAGAGTGAATGGAGTGATGACAACATGGCCCCCTCGCTATTTTCAAAGGGTCAACTGCTTTGGATTCAGAGCGAAGACTGGAGTCTTAACACTGAGCTCTGTTGTAAAAAATGCTAATGTGGGAGTGTGTGCAGAAGAAAAATGGGCTGAACCTCATCTTTTTTCAGAGAACATTAATGATATTAAGTCTTTTAGTGAGCAAAATTTATGGAGCTTCTTAAAAGCAGCCTTGACATTTAGCACATGTTTACACTAATACAGATGTAGGATATGTAACCTCGTTAGGCACGCATTAAAGAACTGCTCGTGTTAGTGATCTTATGGCTCGAGTTATATTGAAATATAAGTGTTGGCTCGCCTGCAACTATTTATATAGCTTCCAAATGCCTGCGGGGTGTCATTAAAACACATATTTGCGCAGGCAGGGCCGTAAACATGTGCTGGATACATTTCTGTGGTCTTAGCCGAAACATCTTCAGAGGCAGCCAGCAAAAGTAATTGAACTACAGTATGTGCATTTTTCTATTTTCACATCCATCTTTGGAGAGTCATTACTTTGCAAAGAGCCTGCCAAACGATTCCGAATCCATCATGTGCTGAACCGATATATTGCGGTCTCTGTCGCTGCTACGTCTTTATCAATCAGAATTAAGAAATTAGATTAAGCCCTTTGGTTTTCTCTTCTTTAAGTGGAGTCACACTGCAGTGCGGGGCCCAGGGGTTACGGGCGGTATCAGAGGGGACTAATTGTCAAGGTTATGACTCAGTGAATGATTGATGTGGGGCCAGGCTGTTTTTGTCAGCCTGTCAGGTGGCTGGAATGTTTAATGTTCTCATTATTGGTTGCTCTGTTGTGTATATTTCTCTGTCAGCGCCGCTGAGCCATCTGAACTGCCAGAGCACTTCAAAGGCCTGCAGGTCATTCGTCTTCTTCCCGACGTCCTGAATGTTCAGCCTCAGCTGAGTGCTGGTGATTTGTTATGACCTGAGAGCCAGCTGACAGACAGGTCTCCTATAAAAAAAAAAAACATCCACCCATTTCCCTTTTGTCGTGCAGGGAAAGCATCGCTGCTCCTGTAATGGGGGAGACGACTGCCACGGGAGGCTGGCACCTGACAGTTGTGTCATCTTACTAATTTGCAGACAGAGTGACACGAAGTATTCTTTCTTACCTCAGTGTGGATTTTAGTTCTGGTGTCACAGACTCTTACAGGTCGCCATCTGTTGTGGAACGCCACAGGGAAAGCGGCTGAGGAGAGATCGCTATATTAAGGCACAATTTCATATTCATCGTTAGCCCGGGTCCCCATTATATGCCATGTGACGGCACTGAGCAGAGAGCATCATGGGAGGGATGCTGATGGCTGCAAAGTCAGTCATGCAGGGAAAGTGAGAATTGAGATGCTAAAGACAGGAGGAGGGAAAACAGTATCCGAAATCACAATTCTTTTCCCAGGCCCTTTACAAGATTGATTGTTTTCTGCTGATCTAATTTTGGATCATACGAAAACAACCGATTTGTCTTAAAGAAAAATGATGTGCCACATGGTGCAGATGGAAATTTTGTTGAAAGCCGAAAAAAGATTAAAGAGAAACTCTGCTCCTCAGCCCTAATTACGAGCTGTAGATTACTCTGTCGATTTAACCAGATGGCAGACTCGATTCTGCAGGCCTGCCTGTATATTAATGAACAGCAGTCTGTTATATTTGACTTAGGTAAGTGAAATGTCCATCACCTGTAATGGTCTGCCAGCTGGCATTATGCATTTTGCACCACTTTGGGTCCACGCGGCATTTTTCATTTGCGGCGTTATCGAGCAAACATTTTTGCTCCCTACTTTCTATCATTGTCACTGTTCTTGTAAATATATAGGATAGATTTATTTTTTTCCACCAGGAAGAAAAGTCTCCGTGTTGTGTCCGCTGCTAATTTCCTCTCATAGGTCACGGCAATAATTCTGGCACTAAAACTGTCATGCTGGGCAAGGCGCACAAGTTCAATAGTAACTTGATTAAGTTAGCCTGTCGACATGACTGCAAACACTGCAATACAGTATGTTAACAAACCTAATAATGTGGAAGGGGGGAGATGGAGCGGAAGGCATGGCTGCACAATTTTTGGCCGGCCACGTGTCTGATACGAGCTGCTGACCTTAAGGAACAGCTCCAGTTTATTGCTAATGCACAACTTAATGCTTTCTTTGTCGTTTTCCTCTGTTTGCTCGCCAAATAAGTTAAAAAATAAATAAAAATTAATGCCAGATCTTCCCGATTAATGTGTTTAGGAAAGAAAAAGAAGAAGAAACTGATTGTTTTTGTCTCAGAACGTCACTTTGAAGAAAAGGCCGAAAACCAAAAGAGACAACGAACACATGTTTGCCAGGCCGAGCACCCAGAAACTCCCTCCGTGAATACGCCGAGCCTAATTTTAAACCAACAGCAGGGGAACTTTGGCTGCGTTTCCCAACCAAAGAGCACGAACAGCGAGGAAGCACAATGCCAGTGTGTCATACATTTAAACATGGTTAAATTAAAGGCTGTTTACTGTGCGCAGAGGCCATTCATCTTACTCAATGTTAGTCTGGTTCTTGCAAATTTGTCAGTAAGAGCTTCCACATGCCAAGGCGAAAGAGGAGGGGAAAAGTTGGGGTTATCAGAGGCGGGTTTTTATAGCGTGTCTCTTCAGTCAGCCTGCAGTTAATTAGCCACCTCCACACAATAAGGCCATAAGTGATTAATCACCCGGACCCCGGCAGAAGTCGACTCACTGTGAGCAAGACGTTTGGAGACAAAAAGTTTGCCGTCTATGACAGACTTCAAAATGGCCCCTGTCAGTGGTGTGTAAATTATAGAGCATGTTGAGTGCTGAAAGACAAGAGCCCACTGTTTAACTCACTGTTGCTCTTTCCTTTGCTTTGTGTGTTGACAGACTCTTCAAGGGAAAATTCCCCTTTTCTCCCTTTCCCATTGGCTGGCTTCTAGCTCAAAAAGGCACGCTTTTTTTGTTTTTGTCTGTGTGTGTGTGAGTGAGTATAGAACACACACATGCCAAGCCTTCCACATTAAGATAATCTCAGCGTACCAACTCATTTCCTTTATTTTATGATGTCGCTGGAGGGTTAATAATAGAAGACAAGCTCCAAAGGTCAAAGGCTCACAAAGACTCAGCTTTAACTTTGTGCTTCTACCGTTTACTTTGCTTGTCAAAGGCAGGAAATGATGGAGTGATGATAAATATGGGGCTTGTTTGGAGAGGCAAAAGCCTTTCTCCTGCAAAAATAAACCACCATGTTTCTCTGAAAGATGGAAGACACACTTCTCAGCTGGCTGAACACGCAAAAGGTCATTGGTTTTTCCTTTCGTGCCTGTAAACAGAGTCCTGCTTGCTTTTCCTTAGCACCGAGGAAGGTTTATTCAAAGCAGTAAATGTTTATGTAGCGATGGGGAAATCCCTTGATTGGATCATTAATATTGCTGACAAAAGGGTGTTAAATTCATTATGTGACGGCAACACGTGTTTGAGGGCTGGTTGATTTATGTATCTGCGTGAGCTGATTTGGAAAAAAAGACATTTTCATGCATGACTGTGGGCGTTTTGTGAGGGAACGTCAGCTCGGCGTAGCAGCGATGGCGTCCTCTGCCTTCAACCAGAACTTGCCACGGAAAGTGCAACACATGGCGCGCAGCTGTGCTGAGGTGACCATTTTTTTCAACGTTGGCATGCGTCTCTCCCAGGGTGTACTGTGCCGGCCTGTTCCTCCTTAGGTGATAGGCTGTGGCTCTTGATTTTGGTGTGGTTCAAAGCAGAACAGGTGGGGCCTTCCCCGTGATTCAGCATGGAGTCACTAAGCCAGAGTCTCCTGGCTGCATTTTTCTTTCAGACACGTGGAAAAGACATCATCTGTCACATGGAAACAGATGGGTAGACTTCATCATGGTGGGATAGAAAGTTATGTGAAAAAAAATAAGTACATCCAATGGAAATTTTCAGCACAACCACAAAATTAGCCGATTCCATCACTGAGTTCGTATAATAGCCGGACTGGTACTTATAGTGATTTTCAAACCGTATTCACACAAATACTCACAGTTCAGTGGATGCATCAGGCACATCTTAGGGTTCGCTGTCTTGCCTGAGGATACTTAAAAATACAGACTGATGGAGCCAGGGATTGAAACATCAACATGCCAATTGGTTGACGACCCACAGCCTCCTCATTTTGCAACTTTATTAAATTTTGGACCGAAGATATCTAAATAGAGATAATGTTCATGTTTGAAAAAAGCAGCTACATCTTGGCATCAGAAGTAATCATTTTGCCATTTAACAGAAATAACTACTTGTAGAAATTTTGCATACTTGTCTTCCAGTCTTTGGCATCTGTCGGGTAAATTTTTTGCTCACTCTTCCTTGCAAAATGGCAAGATTCCTAGTTGCAAATTTTTTTTTCTTGCATGTCGTTCCTCATGTTCTTTGGGGATTTGTTAAGAATCATTACCCTGCTGAAAAGTCAGTTTTCAGTTCAGCTTCAGGACTGATTGGCCTCACGTGATCTTAAACACTTGTTTTAGTTGAATCAGTGACTGCAAGCCGCCTGCACCTCAAGGCAGTGAAAGAACCTCGAATCATAACATGCTTTGCAGGTGGTATGAGGTTCTTCTCCTGAGAGGCTGTCTTCGATCTGTGCCAAATGTCTTTGCTGTTACTGCAGCCAGAGAACTCCATCTTTAATGCATTTGTCTGGAGCACACTACTCCAAAAACCCTGATCTGTGCTTAATTGTTCGCTGTCAAATTGTAGTCTTGCTCTAACGTTCCTTGTTCTCCTGGTGCGCCTTCCATGCAGGTCAGATTTGTGCTTTCTGTTTCTGATCGCAGACACCAACAGCTGTGAGAGATACCTGCAAACTCAGCAGATTAGGAAGTTCTTGGGGACTTTTTGGATTTTTTTGGTTTTTTTGCAAAGAGTCTGTTTTTGGGATGAATTTGTCTTTGGCAATTCAGTGATTTATTGCAAATAATTTGAAGATCCTTTTAAATCCTTTCCTAGACTCAGCGACTTCTGAAGCAACCTCTTTAGACTTTGGCATGATGACACCACACACTTCAATAGCAAGAACACCGCATGTCTGAGGTTTAAATAAGGCAGGTTCTGCCTGTCACTCCCAAAAGACGTTATTACCATTGGCACAGACCTGGAACCCCTGATTCTAATTTTATGGATTTTGAAGGTTTGTTGAATGCAGGAGTGTACTTCTCCATGTGACTGACATGCTTTTAAAAAAATGTTTTTACATATGGAAGATTAGCTATTTGTTTCATACCTTTTATTAATAAGCACTCTTTCAAATAGGATCAAATGTTTGCTTCTTCATTTCTGCTGAAAAAGGAAAATATCAGTTTTGATCGGGGCTTACTTAATTTGCAACTGTTATATGTGAAGCCCACTAACACGGTTAATGTAATAAACACTAATATAGCCTGCCAATAATCTGTGTCCAGAGAAAATGTAGGATAAGGGATTCAAAATGCTGACAGGAACACTGATGCTGTATGAGACCACAAAGGCTGGTGATCGTGCTACAACACTCATAATGCAGATAGCTTAAAAGGAATCGCTACTTTAGATATTAGCTTGTTTCTTCCTCTTAAAACAGAAAGAAAATCTACAGTATTGTTAGTGAATTAGCACTGCGGACCATTCACACACCTCCAGGGTTTTGCTGTTTGCGTTGACAACATATTAATGTATGTTTTGTTTTTCTTTTTTGTCCTTTAATTTGAATTCAAAACTAAAGAAGGCAAATTAGAGTATCATTTCTGATAGCAACAAAATGCTGTTCACTTCATTGGGTTCAGGATTATTTGAAAGTCCATCCATTTGTACAGTTCAGGGTGGCAGGTCGAGGGCTGGATCCTGTTCCAGCTATCACTGGATGAAAGGTGTGGTGCACCCTTGACAGGTTGCAAGCATAGAGAGACAAGCATTCACACCTACAGCCGATTTAGAATCATCAGTTAAACTGAGAAACATGTCTGTGGGAGGAAGCACGAATATCAGGAGGGACAACAACAGGCACACTTCCCAGCTGGCCAGTGGATTCAAACCTAGGGCCTTCATACTGTGAGGGGAGAGGGCTAACCACTACACCACTAAGCCACCCCTTTTTTTTTTTAGTTAGGAAAAACAACTTAACAACGCAAAGCAAATAAGCGCGTCTACCTTTAATCTAGTCAGACGCACAGACTTTTAGGCCCATCCTTAAATTTAAACTAGCTCATTAACCACTGCTAATAAAATTGAACTGAAACTGAATCATTTATTAGCGGGTTTATCTGCTTGTGAAGATGTGTGAATTTCTTCAGCAGAGTCAAACATCAATCAGCCTTCGAGCGATAAGTTCAGAGATCGTGACCCAATTTGTTCACATCATATTAATGCGCTGTTTGTAAATGAAAAAAGATGCATCACATATGATCTATGCCGACTCGGTGGCTGACTGGTCGCAGTGCTGAAATATAGGTTAGCAGCTTTATTACCATCTATCACTGAGCTATGTTTAGGCCTCATCTACATGAAGGATGGCTGGATTTGATGAATATGACATCTGACCATTAATGATGGTGATTTTATTGCTGGAGAACAGCCTGATTTACTGAGGATGGATAATGACACTGCTGGCTTGATTTAGTTGATTTGTTTTAAGGGGGCTGATTAAATAGTTAGGCCTCACTTTATTTCATGCTCTCTGCTTCATGGCTTCATTACAGCAATCACAAAAGCTGTGGAAACGTCCCACATCTGGTGTCATCGTAAATCTTTGTTTAGCGAGCGCCTCGCTGGTATCAGCAGCTCATTTGTCTTCGTTAATGAAACAATAATCCATGACCGTGTGATTGAGAAGATTCAGCATGTTTTGATGAGCCCAAAAGATTTTGTATCTGAGCACACATTTGCACACACACACACGTACTGTAGCTGCAGCACCAAGTGGTGTTTTTTTTCTTGTTCTTTTTTTTCCTCTTGCTTCTTGTTACTAAAACTTAATAAAATAAAAACAGCAGATGCTCATAGAAGCCTCTGTAACTTCAAAGGTTTTGCAGTTATTGCTTCTCTATCCTTGGGCCCTTTTAAAAAACCCCATTATGAGCCTCATGGTGAGACCAGAAGCAAAAACACAGTTGTGAATAAAAGGGAGTATCTTCAAAATTCTGCCATAAATGTCAGTGAGATATTAAACATCTTCCCCAACTTTAGGAATAAAATAAAGTTGGGGAAGTTAAATAATTAATTATATATATATATATAGTCAAACTAACACAGCAAAAACAAAACAAGATGTTACTGGAGGGAGAAAATCCTCTTATTGTAAATTAAAACTGTTGACCTGATTTGACCCTGTCCTATACTTAAAAATAAAAAGGGAGCCTTAAAATAAAATAAATAAATAATAATAAAAAAAACCCTCACCAAACAGCTGTCTTATACTCTTCAGGTAAATCAAACACCCTCATGAAACGTTTATCTCTCCCCCCAAAAATAAATAAATAAAATAAATCGATGCCAGTTCTGTAAGAAACTGCTCTGATTGATTTTCCACGTCCATCACTCCGTCACGCACTCAGCGCTGGCAGCCCCTTAATCCCTCTGAGTAAGGCACATTTTAAAATAACTTTTTTCTTTACAAAACCCCACCAGTCACAATAAATCAAATAAACAATAAACTCCACATTACTCAAAAGAAAGAAAAAGGGTCCTAACTTTATTTTACTTGCAAAGACGCTTTTCTCCTGTGTAAAAATAATGCACATTGAGTCTTTTGAAATTTTATATTATAATTATTTTTTATTTTAGTCACGCTTGAAGCTATCGCAAATAAATACACCGATCCCCACCTGGATCCAATCCCTGCATTAAGTACAATATAAAACTCATTGGGCCTAAATCTCCTTTATAAATGTGTAATTCTCTGTCACTACTGATATCCTAAGGCCGATGCTGTCGTCAGTCTTTGTCCATACAAGGCGTACGGGGAGTAATATGGTCCGGTAGCCGCGGGCACGGGCACCGGGGCCCCGGGAGTGGGCAGGGGGCTCTTTGAATACGGGTGGTAGCGACTGCTGAGTCCGAGGGGGTGGTGAGGGCCCCTGAGGGCCAGCGTGCTCGGGCTGCTCGGGCTTCCGTTTGGAGGCATGTGCATGTGACAAGCCATAGCAGCAGCAGCAGCAGCAGCGTTAGCAAGAGAAGACGACCCCGGGTACCCAGATATCAACTTCTCCGTGCCGGCAAAGGCCGTGTGAGTCCGCAAGTGGCTGAGGAGCTCCTCGGAGGATGAAAAGCGCTTATCGCAAGGTCCGTTCGCCGACACCCAGTTGCACACGTGCGGCAGGGGGTCGTTGGGCAGCATAAACCCGTAAGGATATAAGGGATGTCCGCTGAAAGAAGGGGTCGTGGAATGCACGCCGTGTAACGGGTGCGTCGGGTACATGAGCGGGTATCCAGACTTGAGCGCCGAGGCAGCTGCCGCAGCTGCCGCAGAGTCATGTGCGCAGTTAGCGCTGGCTGCGCCGGACAAATGGCTCGTGCAGTGGTAACTCAGGCAGTAGGGGTCTCGACACAGACTAGCAGACATTAGAGACGGTGGGGATGCTCCAGCTAAGGGGCTCGTTCCCGCTTTGCTGCATCCCAGCGAGCTGGCAGCAGCAAACTGTGCGCTTAAAAGCTGGCTGCTGGATTTGGTGGGGTCAAGGGTCATTCCATGAGGGAGAAACGGCTGCGGATAACCCGCATATGCACCGGCTAAACTTCCAGGATAGGAAATACCAGCAGGCGGTAAAGGAAAAACTGTATGACCGGGCTTATAGGGGGAGACAGGGGCCACCAGCCCGGAGCCGAGGACGGAGGATGATGACGAAGTTACAGATATGGAGTCTGATGTAACAGCCTTGGATCCAGATGTGTTTTCTTGTTGCTGGTTGCCGTCAGAGGTAATCCCACTTATCCCGTGGCTGCCGTTGCTCTCCGTCGTAGTGCTTTTATTGCTATCAGACTCCTTCTTTTCCTCCTTGTCCCCCGCTTTGCCTTCAGATGGCAGAGGAGAAACGGAGGTGCAGGAGCCGGGGCTGCCTGTCCTGGGGGTGAACGGCTGGCAGGTGGCGCTAGGCACTCGGAAACTGGTTTTATCTCCACTGAGGCTGCTGCTCGAGTCCTTCTTCTCTGATGATTTTGAGTAAGGTTTGAAGCTCGATTTGTCGTCGGCTCCGATATCGCTCATCTTCAGCGGGCCGGATTTGGCCTCCTTGTCGCTAGATCCATTGGAGGTTACAGAGGACAGCTTGGAGGAGGACGGCGGATCCGGTTTGCCGATCTGAGAGCACGTTTGGGCCAGAAGGGCCAGCGGACTCTTCTTGGCATCCAGCTGAGAATTTGAAACAAACACAACGTTAAAAAATTCAGGAAAACACTCACACGTACATGTAATATTTTGCGATAAATAGTCACATATGACCGTTTCGCGCATTTTACGCACTGCGCATAAAGTTATCTCAAGATGAAACTCAAAACAACTCTGCATAATAGGTATGTAAAGGAGGAAGGCGCACACACGTAGCTGATCTACATTAGGTGGAAGATAAGATTGTACAACACGACGGAATGACATTCAAAATATTGGCATCAGTTTGCATAAAAGGATCGTTAAAGTCTGAAGTGAGTAGAACATCGAGAGTACAGTTTATTACTGTATTTCAACACATAGCCTAAATACAAATCTTGACCACAGTTTGTCCACTCGTGTCGTGTCGGGAGCTCTGGTGTCCAGCAATTTCGGAGTGAACACGCAGTAGTTTGAGAATAAGCGAATAAAAATAACGTGTTTTATTTTAACCGCTGTAGCGCTTACCTCGATGGGACTGACAGGAGTGGACGGTAACGGCTGTAGGTACTCCGGGTGTAAAATGTGTCCTGCCCGTGCCGTAAGCATTTTCAAAACCTTTATGGGAAGACGACTGGCTTGTCGAGTAGGGTCTGCGGGAGAGACGGAGTTGTGGACGGATAGTTGGCTTATCTTCACTGCTCCCTTCTCCCCCGAGGAGCCGCTCTCCCACGCTAGATTTGTGCTATTTCTCAGGACAGAGACCGTGGGCGATGTGATCATGACCCAATTCTCCTATAAATGGTTGAAAAATGCCATGGGTAGGGTTAAGAAAGCCAGCACTCAAAACGTCTGACGGTTGGAGCCGCTGCCAGAAATAAAAGAAAATCACTGTTAAATCCTCGGAAGAGACGCGGAGTGTGTGAGCAGAATCCGTGCGCTTCTCAGCCTCGTTGCTTCATCTCCGGCGTCGCTCTAACACTGTGGCTGTGGGTCCGAGAGCGGGCACGGTTTACGTGGGTTGCGGGCAGGAGGGATCACTCCGCCTCCTCACTAGCAGCATCTGAATCAGTCCGCGGATTGCTGCCCGTGCAGCCCCCCAATCAAAAAGAGATGCCGATGTGATCAGAGGGTCGAGGTAATGTGACGTTTCCTGCTCACACGGGTGTCTGTTTCATATTTCACCCACTCCGAGCGCTTTTAATTTCCAGACTTTACACGCGCCTTTTGCGTAATTGGCACTTTGACGCATGCGCTGCACCTGCATCCTGTGTGGGGTTTTTTCTTTGGGGGGGTGGGACCAGGGAATAAAGATGACAAAGATTATGAAAAGATTTGTTTTGAAACGTTTGTACAGCCGACATTTATTTCCCCTAAAAGAAGAGAGTAGGAGTGGACAAACTATCACCTGCGGCTAAAATCTGCTTTAAAATCTGCATCTTCTTTGCATAACTAGACTGCAGTTAATAAAGGAGACGGTCTTTGGACCCAGTTACTCAAAACAATAAAAAGTAATCAAGCGAGGGACTTGTAAGGTCACATCCCCTGCCTACAGTGTGCGACATCTATCGCCATGTTTCACATGTTCGGCAACTTTCTCCCTCAATCACAGCCTGTCATCTGTCAGTTCCCTGTCCTGCCAGTCAACTGTCTGCAGATTTATTTTATTTATTTATTTATTTTTTGCCACTTCTCAGCCATGCTCAGGTCAAAAGCTGTAAAGTGAATCCACGAGAAGGGCAGATAATACGTGTTGTATTATCTCCCCTAACCGCTCCATCACCGCACAGGGCCGCTTTACACCGCCTGGTCTGGTCAAACTAAAAACAGCAATTTGTTTAATTGGAGATAAGCTCCAAGGTATTTTTATATGGCGCTGTAATTCTGCTACAGACACTGATTTAATAGCATGTAATTTTTCCAAGTGATTATCATTATTATATATTTTTTTCTGGGTGTAGGAAATTAAAAAATACACCTCCACATTTCCTCCGCACTCATGCCAAAAATCCTTCTTTTTTGTTCCAAGAGCGCTTAAAAAACTCTCTTGTGGCTGCCATTAATCATTAAAGCGTCCACATTTCTTCCCATCGAAATAGACCCACTTATCTTATTACTCAATAGCCTATAAATGTCTTGCTGATCAGGCGAAAGTTAAACATATGCAAGTGTTTTTTGATTGATAAAAGGGGTGCTGTTTTCGGCAACGGCTGTCAGGCTCTGACACAGCGCTTTGAGTTATTAGGGCAGAGAAGGGCGACCATAAATTTCGACCGTCAGGCAAAAGCTCCTTTATTGTGGACGTGATGGATGGCTCGCAGCGGCAGACACCAAATTCTCGGCTTTATCCTTAAATGGCTTCACATTTTTTTTCCGTCGCCGCAATTCATTACTTTGAAACAGAAAGCTTGAAATCTCCCGCTAGTATTTCACACAAGGACACATTTATGAATCACCCGGAATCCATGCAAATACAAACGTTTACAAGCAGGGCTGGGTACCTCTAGTTGGTGATTACACCGAAAGAAAGCACATCTCTGGGCTTTACTATTAAATATTAAGGGTTTGTTTATTTTTTTAAAGGATTAATTCACGTTTTCTTCTACAAAAGTTCCCTCCAGCTCACATTTAATAATGAATTCAGCAAAAATGTCTGAACTTTAAGTTCTGCAAGTAAAAAAAAGAAATCAGGTTTAATTCACCCAGTTCTTTTTGCATCCATTTCTTCATTAAAGCATCTTCTCTGGCCTTTATTAAAAATATCCAAAAACATAGCCCTAATTTATCATCTGAAATTAGATATTTAATCCATGTGTTTTAGAGACACACATTCAGTAATGATCCTTAGAAACAGCTTTTCTATTTTTCTGAGTTCTGTTCTGTTAACCATTAGGACCACGCTTATCTTTTGCCTTAATGGGCAAAGAAAATACAAAGAAATGCACCTTTCACATCGCTTTGACAATTTTTATTCGGTTCTACATTTTGCCCATCAAAATATTTTTTATTGAGGATTCATGTGGAAGTAAAATAAGCGAGATCAGAGGTGAAGACTTTCCTCTGTCCTCTTTGTGGCACTTTTTGTGTTTTTAGTTTAGCTTTTAGTCTTCGTTTTATTTTCAGGTGGTGGTTTTTCTGTGCTGAAGCACTGGAGACGACTTGACAATTTATCTCTGGGGATTATTAAAAATGGAAAACAATGGCAATTAGGGTCACCCTGTCAGGAGCTTCTATCATGACTGTATTGTATAATGTATAATTATATAATGGGTATTGCATAATTCAGTTTTGCGGGCTGATGGATGGTCTGCACAACAGGGCTGATTAGACAAAAGCATGCTTGTAATATATTTCAGCTGGTTTTATATAATTTTTTGTCTTTTTATAAAAAAAATGGAATGACAACCAACATCGTGAGCAAGTGTAAAAAGTGGTGTTTTTTTTAAAGCAGCTTTCCTTCCACCCTTTCAGACACTTCAGAGGTCACAAGCGAAAGAATCCCCCGAAAAGCGCTAAGGTAAGTGCGTGCTCCACTTTTGATATTACGCTCCCTTTATGCTTGCACGTGTACATTGAGCTAATTACGAGGGACAAGTAACTGAATCTGTTGGAAAAAAATGACAAAAACTCAGGCGCCCTGACATATAGCTTTCAAAAAGAGGATATGGTCGATAAATGCGGCATTATAATGTCGAGCAAATGGAATAAGAAATTCCCCCGACATGACATGAAAATTCACCTTGTGGCAGGCGGCGCAGGGCACGCCGCGTCAGCAGCCAGACAGGCCGACTGGATCTGACAGGTAAAAAGGGGAGATGATGGTTAGAAGGTGCTATTGTTTCATGCCGCTTTCTTGACCTGTCAGGTCTCGGCGCAGAGGCCTGGATCGAGGACCTCCTTGTCACATGAAAACAGCCTTAAAAGGGCCGTTATCCAGACTATGGTGATTGCTCCTGTTTAATTGATTTGCTTTGCAGTGAGGCCTGTCACATTAATAATGGTTAAGTACAGCCCCAGTGTGTCACCCAGAGTGGTGCGTCTATCGGGAAATTAACAGCCTTAACTAACTGCTGTCTGCGAAGCAAGCGCTGTAAGATCATACGAGATGGAGCAGTTTTATACTCGGAGTGAAGCTATGGTACTTGGTACATAAGTGCTCTCTGTTGATATGCAGCAGCTCTACATTTTCCTTCTTTGTCTTTGGTCTTCTTATGCATTTTTAAACCTGCCATAGTGACCTCTTCATTTAAGTAGCTCTCTCCCACTTTCTATACATATATATTTCTATACATATGGGCATATTATATCCCCATCTCCTTATGAGCTACCATCTAGAGTGAAACAGAGAGCCACACTGACAAGTAAATGGTACTGAGTGAATAAAACTCAGATTATGCTCTCCACCTCTTCACAGGAGCCTTTGACAGGTTGCACTAGACATTAAGTCTCTCTGATATTTCCATGACTGACTGACAGTTTGAAATTGCTCCCATCACCTTGATAGCATGGTAATGCACCTTGCATGTGGACTGTCTTTAAAGTGCAGGAAATTAGACTCCAAGTTGAGAGTCCCCTTTCAAGCAAATATGACAAGAAAATAGACTGCTTTTCTTCTACGCCCAGAGAGAGAAAAAAGGGACCCACAGAAGCTGGCACAGAATAAGAGGTTATAGGCGAATGTGTCAGGAAGTATTACGGATATTATGTGTTTAAGACAGGACATTTCAGATACTTAGAAGTCATACCCATTCCCCTTGACTACACCCAAGATATTTTCCTCGCCCCCACCCACCCACACACACGCCCCAATCTGAGTGTCAAATACTGCAGCGTTGACTTCATTTGCAAGCTCTCAACTCGGAGCTGACACGAAGAACTTATGCCGTCTCGCCGGAAGTCAGACGACAGGAGCGCAGCATGACTGAGAGAGTTAGAAAAGTTGAGGTGCAGCCAAGATCGTGGCAGTGAAGGGTCTTTTTCACTTTGTCTTCTCAATTAGTTAAAGCTGGTCAGGAGTAGAAAGTAAAGCCCGTGGAGATTATATGCTGTCGTCCACTTGCCATCGGGAAGGTGAGGATCCTGGCAGCTTGTAGTCATGCTGTAAAGAAGAGTTAACTTCACCTAACCTTCACGTTAGCGTCGGGAACCAGTCGCTCAATTCAATCTGACAGCTGCCATATTATTGGTACAGAACTTTGTGGAAACTTCAAGAAGCGCCTGTGAGATCCACTGTACTGTACTTTATTAGCTGTAAGAAAACAAGGAAAGCACTTGTGAGATTATGGCACGCAACTTGGTCGGGCTTATTTATTTTGACGAATTTCTTGTTTGTCGGATCACCATTTCTAAAAATCAAGATATTAATGCATTTGCAAGGATATAAAACAAACAAACAAACCAAAAAAAGAGCTTAATGAATTGTTTATCATAACTTAAGAATTCCTGTTGTGTTTTGACGCAATTAATTGATCATTTGCAGTAAATCTTCTGGACACTGTTCATAATGTTTGCAGTGCAATCAATGTAAAATGTTCACATGGACATACACCGACATTTTGCTCGTGTAGATTTAATTTATGGCGCCTAAGTCATGGTGAAAACATACAGGTAGCGTGTTATGATGCTGGAGGCACTGTGCAGGTTGGGATGAATGTCTGTGATGGGCAGATTATTCAGACTAAAGTAGGCCTTAAGAATGATCTTGTCACATTTCACAGGCAGGATTAGGGCTGCACAGGAGGAGCGCTTCAGTCGGGAATTAGCGTCATGTGGTCGGCTGGAGACAAGCATGCAAGGTATTCGCCGAGACAGGCTTGGACACTTACTGCTCCATTTGTCTACTTAGCGATCAAATACCAAGGTTGATGGTTATTTCCTTGTCATTTATGGTTCATTTATATGTATTTTCATTTTTATTTATTTCTTTTGCAAAACCTTGTCACTTCTAGAGATCACGACACCTTTATAAGCACCCAAAACCTGGTTCAGTATCCTCGCTGATACCTATATTACACGCATTTAAACATATGAATTTACAGAATCTCGGATACAACAAATGCCATCTTGATGTGCAGCCCATAGCGGCACCTACTATATTTATGTCTTTGCATTTTAAATGGAAGTGAGAGTGAGTGTCTTCAGGCGATCAGAATGAGCTATTACCACGATGATTGAAAAGTGAGGGAGCAAGCAAGCCTGACAAATGAAATCAAACTTCATAAGACCTGCCAGTTGTGTCAGTTGTTATCCATATCTCAAGCGCACTATGGTACTGCAACGCAGCGCACTGCCTTCTCATCTGTCGGCTCAAATTCATCACATTCTCGACTGTTTCTTTTAAGTCACAAGTGTCAGTGTGAAGAGGAGTCTTAATTGACAACTGAGTGGCACAGACGCGGACCGCAGCCTTTATTTTGGTGCCAAGAAGGGTTGTGTTGTTTTGATGAGCTATTATTGGCAGAAGCCAGTAGCAGATAGCAGTCGGCCTGGAAATGGGAAGTGACATCAGACAGAGAGGAGCTTGTCATTGTCTTCAGGCAAGTTCAATCTTGCTGGAAGTTGGGAACAGCCTGTTGAAATGTCACTCAGAACACTTTCTTATCTTTTGAGAGGGGAAATTTGGGTTGATCTGGTGAAATTATTTAGACATCTGGCATCGGGTTTTGGAATAGCTAAATAAGGTTGGCGTGGTTTCAAAAAGATGCTTTCTGGTAAATTAGATTTGTTATGTTGAACATCGAAACCTATCGTGAGCCACCAGCCTTCATTTGAAGCTTATTTAAAATCATCAGTCTAAAATTTTTGCATTTTCTTTCTCCACATTGTATTTATTCTTGAAATTTTTCTGGAAGGCGACTATTCAGAGCCGTTTTTACCAGTTATGTACAACATTACACTTTCTCAAATGCAACATAAACTGGAAACGGTTGCATCGAGAGTTCGAGTCTAGTCTGAGCATACTGGATTCACAGACAAATATCTGCTCTATTTCTATATGAACTCAATTAAACTACACTGACTTTGTACAGTTGTGGTTAGAGGTTTACATACATCCATCATGGGCATGTCAAGCTTTTGGGTTTGAACAATTTCTTTGAACTGCTCTTTTTTTCAGGTGGAATCATTGTACAGCACATATCTTTAATGACTTTAGAGTTTCTACAGTGGCTTTTATCTTGACAAGGCCGAGGCCTATTAACTTCTCATTAGTTAACTTGATTGACTACAGCTTTGCTGGGTAAAAAAAGATTTGTTTGACAGAAGTCATTGGATTGACCAATACTGAGAACAAGTCCAAGGAACTCAGTAAAGATCTAAGAAGGAGACTTGTAGATTTACACGAGTCGGGAAGGTCTCTTGGAGTCACTTCTAAACAACTGCAGATTCAAAGATCATTTCAAACAACTGTTAATCATCATAAGTCTAAGTTATGCAGATATGTTGCCACTTTTTCAGTGTCTGAAAGAAGACCCAGATTGTCACCCTCAGATGACAGGAATTTGGTAAGGATGTTCAGGAACAACCCATGAACCACCAAGACTCTAGCCTGCCATTAACTGTCCACGAGAAACACGTCCCTCCTCCAAAAACTACACCTTCAAACTTTAGTGACACTAACAGCTGCCCACAGGAACAAACCAAAGACCTTCTGGAGAAACCTTTTATGCTCAGATAAGACATAAACTGAGCTATTTGGCCTCAAGGACATAAGATATCTTTAAAGGAGTAAAAGCGAGACTTCGAAACCTAAGAACAGTGTAACAACTGTCAAAACCTGAAACTTGGACACAATTATTTGTTCCAGCATGACATTGACACCCAGTACACATCAAAACTGGTATTGTAATGGATAAAGCAGTCTAACTTTAAACTTCTGGAATAGCTTTCCCAAAAATAGGGAAAGCAGATATAGTTAAAGTAAATGTAAAACAAAACACAAACCTTAAGTCTTACACAACCATCCCCAAAGTTTCGATTACTTCTGCCGAGGTTTTGGAGTTACAGTCCGTGACGTCCTGTAGAAATGCGTTAGTCATAGTTTAAACAGTGGAAAAGTTAAATGGGACGTTTTATCAGTAGAAAGCAGTTTCAAAGAATTCTTTTCATGGTGATATCTCTGTCTGACACCGAATAACAAAAGCAAGCTTTAGAAAGATAAAGACTGAAGATCACTAGAACGAGATGTTGCTGTTATATAGTGTCATTTTTAGTCATGGCTGTATGGGGATGATAATGCCAGTTTGTTTGTGGTCTGTAGATCTAGTCCCAGACTGAAATATTTCAACATTATTGGATAGATTACCATGAATCTGGTAAAGCTGTTCATATTTCCTAGAGGAGTACTACTACTGCTGCTATTAACAGTAGACACGAAGTTCCACTCCCACCCATCATACAAGACTAAAGGAGAGCACTAAAGGTAAGCATGTTGTTGTTTACAATTTGAGTATGACATCGCGCTCATTATAAAAACTAATGTAAACTGTTGTTCTTGGTTCCATAACCAGCACTCTGAGCACACATGGCATTTATAACCAACTCACAGTAAATCAATGAGGCATCTGTAGCATAGAGGCTCAATAGAAGCACTTCATAATCACAATGTTCTCCTCTAACATTCACTCAGCTGGAGTACAGTGTAAATAAATAGCTCTCAGCGCAGTGCATCTTGCTGTACATTGATCATGAGCACGAGACCCCAGGCAACAATGCACAAAAGAAAAATGGCTTCCTTATTTTCACTCATCCGAGGCTCTGTGCAGCCCTTAATAGACAGAATCAGAATGTCTGCTGTGGTGTTGCAGGCTTTATGAGACCATTACCGCTTTTTATTGTGTATCCCAGGACTAATGGCTTTCTATAGTTCCTCTGATTTACAGCCTGTCAGCTTTGTGGCTGTCCATTAGAATGAGAGGTTGACATCAAGCCAGTGGTTGAAGTGCCCAGTGTTAAAAATAAGGAAGTCGCGTCTCACACATTGACGCCAGGCTCCTAAAACCTCCATTCCAAAACACATTCATGGCTGCTTGTTTCCCTGCCTGTTCTGGGCCTTTCATATGCTTCCCTTCTGCTTTATAGATGCTTTTATTAAGCTATTACATAGCATGAATGACACATGTTGTTAGTAGGTAGGAAAATAACATTATGTCAAATCTGTTAAAATGCATTAATATTTAATGAGTGAAGTCAGCTGTGTTAAACTGAGTTTTTATGGATGCTCTATCATAATGCATAAACTTCCCTAGCACTTAAACACGTCATTAAATGTTAGCTTGCCATTAGGATTTTATGTTCAGCTTTGGTTTTGTAATGTGTTTAGGTATCCTTTTAGTAAAGTACTGCACAACTCGCTCGCAGTTTCATTGATTGCTAGTGCTGAGGTAAGCGTTATCTGTGAGAATGCTAGAACTTAAACTTCTGTGAGTGTTTGGGTTTATTTCAAACTGTGTTCTTGTAGTTTTCTCTAAAATATCAACCAGTAATAATAACAAAGCTTTACTACCTTACTGCTTCGAAGTTTAGGATAATTTCTAGATGACTTACGAAATTGGACTTGCTTGTTAAAATGATCAGAAATGATGAATTAAGTTTATATATAACAGTAAATATTTTTAGTGGAATCTATGTAGGTGTACAGATTTCACATCGTGCCACCTATTGCAAATTTAGCATGTTAAAATACTAGAAGGTTATTAGAAAAGAACAAAATGAGAACTTTTTTTAACTGGCTAAAAACATGAAAACAATTTCACGCAAAGGCGTGTACTACTCCCTTCATGAAACAACTCAAAGTGGCTCTGATTAGAATATAAAGACAAGAGGAAGACCCCGGTGGATAACTAACAAGCGCTTAAGAAAGGGATCCTCACTGATCCTCAGCTGGCAGGTTCATTAAAAAGTAGGCACGAAACACGAGCTAACAGCAACAGTGAAGAGGTGACACCTGGGTGCGGGTCTTCTTGATGGAAGTTCAACAATTTCAACTGTAGAGAGAGAAAGATAGGAAAAAACTAGTACAGGTTAGGGATGCCACAGTGCCGGAAATTTAGAAACAAGTATCTGTACCAGTAGAATCACACGATTTTAAATATCCAGTTTTACACCGCAACAAAGGAACCCAAAGAGATTCTCCTATGTCCTTTAATATCAACATTGTATTTTGTTGAAAGACACAGACAGAAATGTTAGCATGGTTCACGAGTAGCCTGCTAATGAGGTGCAGGCATTACATTAGCACATGCATTTTTATACCGTAAACCACTGAAACATTTTAGCTTATGGTAAGTTGATTTCAGATCTAGGAATGAGGAACATTATCAAATAATTGAAGCCAATTTCCTCCTGCAGCAGAACAATGACCCAAAGCACAGCCAGACGAGAAATATTTAGAGAAGAAGCTGTTAGCTGTAATTCTGTCTATGATGGAGTGGTGATAGTAGCCACTGGAGCTCAGTGCCTTCAATGAAATGTCTGTTATCCAACTTGTGAGAGGAAGTTCACGAGACATGGAGTGAACATTTATCAGATAATGTCAACAAACAGTCAACTGGAATTCATGGCTGCCATTGACGGACAAAACTATCATTTTGAGTAAAAACTGTGTATTTACTACATTTCTATTTACTTTCAACTCATTTATTGAATCGGTCAGTAAACAAAAGCAATCTGAGCAATCAGCTCAACACAACATTTTTTGCTATTGGTGGAAGCTAACTGGTCACAGTAGGAAGAAAGCAGGTGCAAGCCATTACATTAATGATAGCTGCATTGTATTTAGCTGTTCCGGTCCTGTTATTAAACACACTTGCTGGCTTGGCTTACTGGAACGCACAACAAACCGAGCCATTAGTAATGTTATTAAATACACAATGGCGTTAGCTACAGCTGTGCTACACCTGCTCTGACAAGTCAAAATGTCTTCTATAGGAAAAAAATAGCTTACTTAAACTGGATTAGCCTTTTGAATTCTCCTTAAACAACTTATCAGATTAGATTTTGATGTTGTGATGATGGATCACAACAAATTTAGGAACTCAAAACACAAAACAAATCAGAAACTGACCCGCTCCATGTTGCCGGTGCCTTCCAGGATGAGCACATGCAGACAAACAGGAAGGAATGTTTAATTTAAAGGGGATCGTGAATGGATCACCCTACATGAAAAGCCATCTCAGACTTTTATCTCTGTTGGCTCTTGACTGACCTTTCATACTGCATTTTTTTTATTTACAGCTAGATTAGCTTTATAGCCTTCTGAGTCAAAGGACAATGCTCTTATCTCACATAATCTGCCGTGAATCTAACATAAACCTCACTTTATTAGCTCATACACAAGGATCATCCATGTGGAATTAGAGTAGAAAGAAATTAAATGTAACAATTTAACGTCCGTCAGATGTTCTGACAGGAAATCACTTTGTACAAAACGCGCTCTGCAATTCTTCTACACTATGTGATACATGATTAGCAAAATATACTCTGATAACCACAGATATCTTGTCAGTATTTTGATGTTTTCCACTGATTGTTAGTGCTGTGTGAGAGGCACAGTCAGGGAGTAAGGCAGGTGATCCCTGATGGGGGTGGAGCTGGTCTTGCTTCACACAAAATCAATTCTGGCCTTTGGTGTTGGCAAGCCGGCAGGGTAGGGGTGCGAGGAGGGGGAACACATGTCTGACACCTTCTGACTTTTTCATGAGGAACTGTTTGAAGTTTTAAACCCCCACAGAGGATTCTCGGGGCGATGAATATAGAGAGGGGTGCGGCTTAAAGCTCAGACATATTATCATCAATGAAGTCCGTTACGCAGTTTGATGAGGGAAGTCAAATAATTTCAGTTTAAAGGCCGGGAAAATTATACAAAATATTAAATTCTTCACAGTTGATTTGTTTGCGCATCGCTTTGGAGCTTCTTCTGGAGCACTACTGGTTTTCCCTTATATGATGGACTTTTCATTATTAGTGCCACTTAAGTCATCCTTGTCTCGAGTGGTTCTGTTCTCACGCTGTGGTGGGCACAAAGAAGAGGAGCATGACCTCAAAGTATCTTTTGTTGCAGATGCAGGGGAGGGTGGTGACTGGGATTCATGTGATGGGGTGAGGAGGTGTGTTAGGCACTGAGGAGGGTGGGCTGACAATGACAAGCTTGAGTTCTGCAGTCCCGGTGGTCCTGTTTTTCAGCTGGCTACAATTCGCCACCAATTATATGATAGTACCATGTTAATCTCAGACTATGTTGTTTTTTTTCGTTTGACTTATATTTTAATGATTGAAATTTGGAAGCTGCCTAGTTTATTATTCTAAGCTAATGGTGCTGCTGAACATCAGTCCAACTGGTTGCGTCTCTTGTCCGTTGCACCCAGTTCGCTTGGCTGACCACTGCTTTTAAAAGTCACCCATCCCTGTATTTATTATATATCATCAAATCATAACACGGCGGTTTAACAATCAGATGAACCCCTATGAACAAGCACTTGGTGACAGTGGGGAGAAAAAACTTCCTTTTAACAGGAAAAATACTGAGTTGAGTTGTCATTTACAGATCTTTTGATAATAAGCATTCCAACGATAATCATCCTTTTTTGAAAGGTCGGGTCATCTACCAGTCTGAATGTTGGTCGATCAATCCCAGGCTTGCTAAACAATTCTTGTGCAAGCTACTGAAGTCCCAGTTTCCCTTGATGCATCCATCAGTGTGAGTGTGTGCGTGAAGACAGTAGAAAAGTGCTATATAAGTGCCAGTCCATTTGCCAACAATGGACTGGCACTTTACCGACAATTGGACAGCACATTTTGAAAACTCTTGTATGCTGCAGAATTTCAGAAGTGAACTAGCTAAGCGAGGAAGCGAGCCAGCTCTTTAGATTGAGCTGTCACTTCTTTAACAACCTTTAGCAGTCTACTTTGTTTTATTTCACCAGCACATTATGTCATGGTGTCAGATTTTTTTCCTATTTATTCTACAGAGAAGTCCTTCCCTGTTGTAGTTTGGTTATTTCTTGAAACTTCCTGTCTTTGTTAGTTTTTTCTTTAAAATTGATTATTCTGCTCATGTACTTTTTGTAGTCAAGCTTGTAGGATTTCTAGTAGTTTTTTATTTTATTTTATTTTTTATATAGTTCCATGTAGGGATGGGTACCGATGGCACCGGTTCTGACATAAACGGTAGTAACCAGACCGAAAAGCAGCGTTTATTTCGGTGCTTTTTTTTCCTGAGCTGTGATACACTTTAGATTCTAGCCAATCATTTTACGTTTCCGAGGATAGTAGGCGGGGCCAGGTACGTACGTTCTGTTAGAGCAGAGCTACAGATTAAAAATGCTCCAAGGCGAAGCGGTCAAAAGTCTGGCTGTACTTCATAGCAAAATATGCAAACTCAGCAGCCTGCAACAAGTGCTTTAAGCTGATACTGTGATACTGTCAAAGGAGGTAACACCTCAAATCCGATGAAACACCTGGCGACGCATAGCGTTTTTTTTAAAAGCCCAGAAATGCGCCGTATTTGATAGCTTGCTGCGAGACCTCACACCGAGCACATCTACTGCGGGTGGGTTGCCTGTTATGCAACATCCCCCAAAAACACGAAGAGGAGAGTCCTGGCCCCTAGCCCTGCCAGTGTAGCAGAAATGATGACGGATGATGGTGGCAGCAGCCGTTCTTCTCTGCGTGAGTAGCTAATTTACGTTGAGTAGGCTAACCACGTTATTACATTAATGCATGTAAGGTGAACTAGCAAACATCATCATAGCTACATGCGGCTGTCTTCTTGTTTGATGGCAGATACTCCCTTCACCCTGGCTAAAAAGGCTAAAATGACCAAAGAAAAAGTGGAAAACAGTTAAACATGAGAGGTTTAGGACAAAGTTTGTGTTTTTTCCATTGTTTAAGCACTGCTTCCAGCCAAGAGTGATACCATATATGCCCCATAGCTGCAGAAAAGGCTAACATTGTTATCTTTTTACAAAAACAGCTGAACATGAGAGGTTTTTGGACCAATTTTGTGTTCTCCATTCTTTAAGCACCGGTTTGAGCACCGTTTGAAGCACCGGCACCGTTTCAAAAGTACCGAATTGGCACCGGTATCGGATAAAACCTAAACGATACCCATCCCTAGTTCCATGTGCCTTTTGCGTCCCTCCTGCTTTCATCATTTGCCTTGACTGACCGCCTTTACGTCTGTGACCATCGCTTGTTTTTGGATTAAAAGATTTTGGCTTTATAATCCACTTCCTTGTGTCTTGTGTTTGGGTCCACCTCCTGTGGAATCATCACGAAGTCTGTTTTCATTATCGATTGTGTGTTGTTGTTTGTGTCTGTTTGGTATGATGATTCCTATTGGTACAAAAATGCAGATTTGCTGCTATGATCAGCAAATCCTGTTGGTAAAGTCTGTGTTTAGAACCTGACATAGTGCTCAGTTATTAAACGCCAGATATCTTCAGTTTGATTCAGTGTCGAAAGCTACAATTTTTAGTTTCCCTGGAATTCATAGACTGTGAAGTACGTTATGTTACAGGACGATTGTGTGAAGAGCATTGTTTTTCATTTTTTGTTCAATAATATCTTCCTTACACCAAAATGTTAGCCTGTCCTAATAGATTATGGTCCATAAAGTAAATGTAAGAATCTTTTCTTCGACTCCATTCAGTTGATTTGTTGTTGGTTTCTGTTATTTGTGTCCAGTTGAAAATATTGTGAGTTATTGTGATGCATTAATTCAAAAAAAGTGTCACCTTTCATTTTTGTGCAAATGAATAACAAAAGATCATGACAGTCATCAGCTAAAAAACGATATATTTTGATTCAATTTCATATCCAGATACATCTTTTTCTAAATATTTGATTCTACAAAAAACATTATAAACTCTCAGAGTGCTTTGTTTGATGAAGAAAAGAACATTTTTCCATCATTGCTGGCTCTCCTGTTTTGTTTTGTTTTTTATTGCTTAATCTGACAGTAACAGGCACACATTACACTGACCAGTGCTCCAAAACCAAAGAAAGTGTCATTTGCTGACTTCCTCTAACAGATGCTGTTGCTCGTCTTAGGCAAGTGCAATGTCCTGGATCTGGTGGCACTGCTATATAACTGCTGTATAAATAGATTCCTATGACAGAGCCATTCATCTCCAGCCATGAACACATCAACATTAAAAGACAGCTCACCAAGACCTCTACGCTTGTTAGGGCAAGATCAGCAGTCCAGATGCCCAAGATGTAAACTCGTGAAGGGAAGATTAATTTATCTGTCATCCCTGCCTTTGACAGTAGTTATAAATCTGATTTAGCTGTTGAGCGGGGGCCATGAAGAAGGGCAGTTGGACATTAAGATTTCAAAGGAGTGATATCAAGAGAACTAACTCGTGACTCACAGCCTGCCACAAACAGGTCAAAAGTTCTTGTGGGGTGCACTGTGCATGTGAAGCGATGTTTTGGAAGTGAAAGAAAGAAAGACTTCTGCTCATCTCTTCTTTGTGTTATTTTCAAAATGGTGGCTATCATGTGAGGCGAGACGCGGGCACGGGGTGTCAAAGGAGCTATTTAGCGGTAGATGGATGGGAACAGGCGATATGAGGTGGTCACATCCTGTGACCATCTGCACGGAAGTCATGCTAGTTATTCAGAACATGCAGATGCACGGGCATAACATGACACTCTATGCAGATATTTGGACGCGTGACAAAATCTTCCGCTGCAGTTCGTGGAACTGGATTCTCCCGTGCTAGCATTTTCTTCAGGTTCATTGTGGGTTGCTTTTTGGACACAAAGTCCAAGTTTCCTTTTTCTTTTCATGAAATTACCTTTATCCTCTTCTGAGTTTCTCTTTTTAAGCCATTTACAGCTATAGTTATGGCAGTGTCAACGTTTTCCTTTGATGGGGACATTAACTTCCTTTTTTTCCCAACTAAACCTATCAGTGGGTTAAAGAAACTCAGGCATTCGCCGATACTGAAGTGACTCCATGCATAACCCACTGCTTTAAGACAGTTAAGGTGGGGATAAAATGTCATACCACATTAAACAGCCCAATGACCTGATCACAGAGATGCGTAGGTGTATTGTGAGTGGGAGGGGCGAGGCACGATGATGAATCTCTCTCTTTGAAGCCCTTTTCTCTTCAGTGTGTGTGCTGCTTTCACTCAGATGAAACCACAGCCTTTGTATAGCAAACAACATGGTTTGGTGATGACAACAAAGAGGCAGCAGACTTTTTAAGGGAGCCTGTTTTCATTGTACATATGGATGTCAGTGGAAAAGAAACTGAACACACTCAGAATCCCGTGTGTTTACTAAGCTGTGTAATCTACTGGTAAGAACTGTATACTGGGTTTTTCCATGTGTTACTGCTTTATTAATGCACTTTATTTCACAAAGACCCTCATACTTTATCATGCTTTAAACAGTGGCTAACAGCATGTAAATGAATTCATGCTTGGTCATACTTGTAATTAATTTTATGCTACTTTATTTTTAAACTCCTCTTCATTTCAGACATATATTTTCTACTGTTTGCTCAACTTAATTTCAAATATATTCAAAGACAACAATTAATACATCAGTAATTCAAAGATTTGAAATAACACATTCATTCAAATAACACATGATGTATTAGAAAGTCAAAAATATAATATAACATCTATAAATATAGCATAGTTATACACATATACCATGTATAACTATGTATTTAAGTATTTAAAATCCAATCCATGTACAACACTGCTACATATATATTGGTGTTTTTCTATAATACTTTTTTCCCTGTTACCTAAAACAAGAGATAACATAATGTTTCTTGAACAGTGGCTACAATTACAATCCCCAATAGAAATTATAGGATAACGTTTAGTGAACTTGGTAGAATGGGCTCATAAAGTCAGCAGACTGACACAGCTAAAGTGAAATTAGCTAGCGCTGAGCACCATAAGCACGAACATAGCATAGCTGACTTCATTACTTCTAAATGAAGCGTTTCTGTCTTTAAACGGAAGACTGCATTGTTTCTTCTCAAACGCTCAACTGTCTGGATTTGAGGAACGCTGTAAATGCAGGGCATTTGAATTTTTACACTTCAATTCTGCTTCTCTGATCGCTTAAGAAGCTACCGGCCTGCTAACTCATTTTTCATCCTCGGCTCTAGTAACGTTCTGTTAATAGAGTACATTTGAGTGGTCTCCTCTCCCCTGTAAATGCCCATACATTGCAGATCAAAGTAAGCCATAGCGTACTGCTGATTTAAATGTACCTAATTACATTAATGATGGCATCAATTACTCCACTGGTGCGGTTTGGCTGCTTTGGTACATTTTCCCAGAGCTGTGGCATGCAGGACAGTGGGAATTTTGATATGTCGTAGTGTGCAGGGCCAGAAGTAGGATTAATGGCCGTCTGCCTGCATCCAAGGTCCTTCAGCAGTAATTGCAAGCAGAATCTGACTCTATGATCTCAGCAGCGGTATGCAACATGCCAAAACAGCCTGCCTTTGACAGATTGCCTTCCTGCAGTAATAACTTAAGCACGTTCGTTCTCTCAAATTAGGCATTGCATGCCTCCCACACCACAAAATAGGAGCAATGACTTCTTTCCACCTCCTTTGAATGTATGTCTTATACTTGCCTGCCTTGACAGATGTGAGTTAAATACGATTTAATTCACAAAGTAAGCTTTTGCCTGCCCCGTCTCTTCACCTGTAGCTGTCAAGTGTTGAGAAATAAAATGTTTTGAATAGAAGATTTAATATTAATCTCTTTTAGCGCTGCAATGTGGAGCAGATGAAATGCTTTTTGAGAATCGCACTACAAAGGTCTTCAAGGTGTTTCATTGCCGCTGTGTTAGTCTCCAGGACTGTGCGGGAATGAATCCCACTGTGGTTCTCGCTCTCATTCTCTCAGTTGATAGTTTGTGTCCAGCCTCGGGACAGAGGGACTCCTATGTGCTGCTCTGTGGTGGGTTGTGTTCTCTGGAGCAGTTAAAAGCCTGGCAGCTCCACCCCATGACTGTCCAAACACAGTCAACTCTAGGCATCCACATCAAACAGAGCTCTCTGCGAAGCCTATTGGAAAGTTAACCATGGGGTGCTGAGCTTATTTATTTATTTTCCACATATAAAAATGTGTCTGGCTTCAGATTCTTTTTATTTTTTTTGGAAGCAAAATTCACTCATTAGTGTTTGTAATTGACGGGACAAAACCGTATTTCAAGAGCGGTTTTGACACTACACCCGGTTCTACTCAGCTCGGCTGGATCGAGTCAAAAGCAAGATTCAGAGCAAGTAACAAGAAAAGACAAGTTAATGAAAGATTCTTTCAGTCTGCTCCTCAGCAGCGCTCGCAATGGACATGTCGGAGTGAAATGAACTTTCCCTGCAATGCGTGCTTTAGAGCATTCGCACTGCAATCGCTAATTCATCCGGCCTTGAGATCCTTTGACACTGACGTTCAAGCTTAGACGCTACGTGAAAATGTAAATAAACTTTAGAGGAGCTCTGGGTCAGTGTGGGACTAAATTTATAGTTTTGGCATTTACTCTGTAGTCATCATTCATCCCCCTGTCAGGAGCAGAGGCCTTGATCAGCAGAGCCTCCGTTGGCCCTCAGATGACCTGCAGCCTATCTGGCCAGCTGTGGTTCAGATGCCTCAGTCTCAGATGTTCGCCTTGCTGTAATAACTGAGGCCATTAACCCCTTCTGTATTCTTTTTGTTTCTTATTTCAGTTCTAAAAGCAAATGCTTTTGAGGTCTGGATATTTGGAATAAACTCTAAAGGTTATCACTTAGGCTTTTTCTCATATATATACTACAATGATAGATGTTCAAGTTCAATTTTAACAGATAAAGTTCAAACCTATCCAAACCTTTGTTTAAAGGGTTCCCCTTCTTAAATCATCATGTGCTGATCCCCAAGATACATTTCTTTGGAAAGATGTAGTCAGTTTGACTAACCACACCCAAGCTGGATTATTGCCAGACACGCTGAATTTAAAAAAATCACTTAAACAGAAACTGTCTGACTAAAGGGAACAAAGTAACACATCATCCAAACCCATTTCTAAGGCTTCAGGACTCCAGTGAACCACCGTGAGAGATTTTATCTACAAATAGATAAATCTTGGAGCAGCGGTGAACCTTTCCAGGAGAGGCCAGCCTACCAAAATGACTCCAACAGTGCTTTGAAGACTCATCCAGGATGTCACAAAAGAACCCAGAACAACATCCAAAGGACTGCAGGCCTCACTTGCCTCAGTTAAGGTCAGTGTTCATGACTCAACAAAGAAAAGGAGACATGGGATTCCAAGATGCAAACCACTGGTGACCAAAAAGAAAACAAAAACTTATCTCACATTTGCCAAAAACACTTTTATGATCCCCCAAAACATTTGGGAAAATATTCTGTTGACAGATGAGACAAAAGTTTAAGTTTTGTAAGGTTTGAGTGCCGCAATAAAAAGAACATCGTACCAACAGTCAAGCATGGTGGTGGTAGTTTGGCGAACTGAGGCTGGTTTACCACCTTTTTCTCATTTAAAAACAGCTTTTTGTGTTTACTCTGGTTATCTAATATTACAAATTGTGAAAAATGTGACAATCTGAAACATGTAAGTGTGATAAATGTAAAAAATGCTTTTTCACAGCACTGTATATTTTTACTATATGCAGGTGAGCACAGAAGCCCCACCCACCTGCTATTGATTTTGTTTGAAAGGGGTAGCCAATCAGAAGAAAGTTGACTTTAAAGTAAAGAGGAGTTTCAGACAGTGAATGTAAATGAACGGTGAATTATACAAACTTACTGTAGTCTAATAATATATGAAGAAATATGATTATAATAAGTCATACTTGTTGCCCTAAATAATCCTAAATTTTCAAAAATGATGTACCACAGTTTAAAACCTTGGCACTGAAAACCAGGTCTGTGTGCGGGGTTTGCTACCAGCGCTGTTGACAAATGACAAAGTGTCTTTTTTTTAAGTCATTCCAACCTTTTAAAAGGGAGGCAAGAAGTCCTCTCGGTAGCCTAGCTTAATGGATTTGGCGGCTGCTCTAAACTCTACACAGTATGTGCACTATGTAACAAAATGTACAACCCCGTAAAAGCCAAATCAAAGTCTAATAATGAGAAGGTGGCCTTCAAAGCAAAGTGCCAATTATTTTAAATTGCTCCATTAAAGGAAGCAATCACAACTGCCATGTTAGCATCGGGACGTAACTGCTCTCGTCTGGTGGTTTGAGATCGTGTGGGTGTAACTGCCATGCAATAAACACGTGCAGTTTTTCATAACCTCATGAAACAAATGATTTTGTTTGCTGACTGCCTGCCATAACACATAACTGACTGACAACAGGAAAGCTCGGCATTTTTTCACTTCAGCCGAGAGAACAAAGCCTCTTACTGTTTTTTCCTCCTTTTAACAGGTGAGCGCTCCAGCTATTAATTTGTGTAGGGCCACCTACTTTAATTGGTCTTAATCTGGAGTGAGCAGCTTTGATCTCTCTGACAGTTTGACTGCATTAGCACGAGTGTGGAGGCTAATCCTTTGCGTAGCTTGTTCTTTTGGCGCAGCCAGAGGCCTGTCCAACGATAATATGTCAGCTGAGGGATAAGCCCTCATCAAACAACCAGGTCTAAGCTTCTGGAAAATGGGGGTTGAAGGGCCACCGTCATGCTGTGCTTCCAACAAAGATAGAGATGTAAACCAACTGGGGCTTGCAGTTTTTGTCTTTTTAAATTCTTTTTTACATTTGTTGTCCTTTAGGCAAGCTTGTTTTTGTGCAGTATCTTATGTCCTGTGACCACACACTTCTTGTTTGTTGATGAATGCTTTTTCGTGGTGTTCTCACTTCAAGCAACACCTGGTGGTTGTATGCGGTCTTTGTTTTTTCCCACTGATCATACACACAGCGCATGCATGACGCACATGTGCAAACAGCAGCTTTGTCGGTGTTGTTTTATTAGGAAGTAACAAGCATATAAAGTGTTTGTCTTGAACTCGAGCTGAACTCTGATGAATTATGATAACCATCTCACAGTCAACAATATGTGTTCTCAGGAAAGGAATAAAGAGACAGTGTTTGAAATGAAGAAAACAGCAGCACTTGTGCTTAGCCAGTGATTATATCACACATCATGTTGATTTACTTATCACGACTGGCACATCTTTACTTCAGTGGATCTTTTGTTTTTGTGATGGAGGAATTTTAACTGAACTTTCTTTTTGTGTTTGCATGAAAAACACTAAATATATCACTTAAAATGTCTTCAAAGAGGACAGTTAGAAAGCTCACAGAGCACGAGTATGATCACATCCTTTCTTCACAAAGCAGAATAAATGCTGTTTGGGCCTTAAGTTAAATTCAAAACTGATTTTTTCACCTCATTCATAATGTGTTATACTTTCATAAGAGTTTAATGTGTGAACATAGGTATCCTCAGAGCTAGCTAGCCAGTTACCTGTGAATCGCACACAACATTGCTTTTATTATTTTTACTCATCTTTAAGCTAGGATTTTTGCCAGGCCTAAAATGACTCCCCATTGAGAGCAATCATTAGGGAATGTTTTCTAATAAGATTTTTTTCTGACATAAGCTACAACCATTAACGCCCCAGTTGCACAAGCCTAGAGACAGGTCAGTAACCCTCCAGCAACAAAAAGTCAGTAGGAAAAAATGCATAATACAAGACTAGTTGAGAGAGGTCCCAGGCAGTTGCTGTGAAATTTGACCGCTAAAACTCAGAGACAGATAGACCCTGCCAGTGACCAACAGTGATCAACCAGAAGTGACTGGGAAAACATGTATTCTCAGGCCAGTTTGAAAGTGGTTTCAGGAGGTTGCTGGCTTTTGGTAGGTGAAATTGCACAGAAAGAGCTATATGGTGCTGCACTGAAGACCTCTTGGGATTTTTTTTTCTTGCTAGAAGATTGCTGCAGTCTCCCATAGTTTGCGTAGCAGACATGGACTTGTCTCCAAACACTTGCTTACTACCCACCAAGTGGTAGCAAAACTGCAAAGACTGTGGACTGAACTGTAAACAGAGAACTGTTTCCTTTAAAGTAAAATTTGCACCTTTTGAACAATGCAGGAATAAGTCACAACTTTTACTTTAAAGCGAACATTATCCATTTCTGCATCTGGTTGCACCTTTTCAATTTTTCACCACCTCTCAGTGAGCAGTTGGCATGTGTTTCCAGATAAGTTTTCCACAAGCATTTACAGCATTATGCTAGCGACCAAAGCATTCAAGGAGGTTTTCTTGGTCCAGCATTGTCTTTGTGACCGATTTTCCATAGTAACTGTCAGTAATTATTCTTTAACTAGCTGGGGAATATACATTTTTACCTAGTAACCTGTGGTTACCAAGGTTAGTATCCTTGTGTGATTGTTCCTGCAAGCCATGTTAGTTTTAGCGCAGCTAGCTCGTTGACGTTAGCGCCGTGCAGTCCCATGCACGGGTTGATCCGTGCTAACTTGCTAACGGAGATTTGCCGCGTTAATGCGGTTATGGCGTTAACGTCATTTTAACGAGATTAACCCCGACAGCACTAGTTATTTTTCTTTATAATATACATCGACAATAATTACTCAATTAGTTGTCTGCTAATTTCCTTCTACTGGCATGTAGTTACATTGCTTCAGTTGTACCTATTCCTCCTAAATAGATCATTCATAAAAAATAGTTTGTAATTTTTATTTTTTTTTTTAAAAATGCTCTGTATTGATTGATGATATGTGACAATTTAGAACATTTTACGGGTGTTTAGTAGATGCTGACCCACAGATTGTTAAAAACAGCTTCTACACATCTGATTCTCTACAAGTGTATAAATGTTTGAACTGGAGTATTTTATTCACAACTGAATATATTAGTCCTACAATTTCTTTGATTTTGCACTTTTAATGCTTTGAGCATGTTTTACAGATCTTCTCAGCTCTTAACACACTGGAGGCCATCAGTAAGTGGTCATCTGGTTTCAATTGAATTTGTGGCTGTTTGTCCAACCCATCATCCATCAGAAAATTGTAAAAATATTTTGCACACCAGGGACACTACTGGAAGGTGACTTGCCATTCATAGACACAAGGTAAAGATTAATCAAGTGTTATGTGTTCTATTGCCAGCTGGCAGCACCAGCCTCTAAACCTTTGAGTGAGTAAGTCCACAGAGAAGCCCGTGGCACAGCTGAGTTTGTCTTGTAAAAGTGCAGCTGTCCAAGACATGACAGCTACAGCATTAGCAGGGCCATTAAGAGGTGTAGAACATTTCCAGGGAAACCATTTGAAAAATGACAACCTCCGGCACGGCTGAGATATTAATTATACGTAGCACCCATGGAAAATAGGAGAGAACAGTTGGTGAGACAAAAGATGCCTTGTTTTCTCCCAAGATGCCTTGTTTGTGCATTTAATAAGCAATAAAGAGCAAAAGGAAAGAGCTAAATTCTAACTATTGCCAGTAGCAAGCAATTTTGAAACACAGAAGACTGGATTAATGACTAATTACCTATCAGCTTGTTTTCTAAAATTAAACAAGAATTGAGTGTGAAGGACAGAAATTATTCCTGAGGGGAATAGTTTAAAGGCAACATTCTCTTGAACAAATTGCCCTCAGGAAAAGAAAGAGGAGCCCGATGCTGTTCGAGTGCAAGAATTTAAATTCACTGTAATGTTTGAATGTCCTAGAGTAGAGAGCTTTCAGATATGCAAGAAAATATAAATGTGCTGTAATTTGTACAATGAAATTGGGATATTTTTAAAATCGTCTTGGACTTCTATAGCTGTTATTTCACTCTTTCCTATGAAGACTTAAAGTTATCTGTTTTTAGCACTGACAACACCTTAAGGAGTTGGCCTAAATTAGTCAATTTTGCTTTAAAAATGCTAAAACTGTAGCATTACCTGACAAGCCTCTAGTCTAATGTCTTGTGTTGTGAAAATAGCCAAAATGCCAAATGTAAGACCAAATAACAGTTGTCAGTAAAACAATAGCTAAATATATGGATATCTATGTTTGATTGCATATACATTCACATATAGATTATAGAAAATTCCAGGACGTTTTTTAAAAGTTGGAAAAACTTGATATTTTTAGTGGTTCAGTCTGAAAAATGTTCATTTAGTTAAGAAATTGAGGTATTTTTTCATACATTTTCCACAAATGCAAAAATCCTTGCTATGTTCATTTATTTCCAGACCTGTGACGCTTGTTCCCTTGCTCACGTATAAAAACACAGACGTGTATGTTAACTCTTCTTTATATAGTATGGTGGCAAAAACGCCTGTTCGTAAACAACAAACAAATGAATAATAAATGCACATATTTATTGTTATTCTACTTTGCAAGGTGTATATTCATTTTTGAAGACATGATCAGTTACAGGCACTATTAGGATCACTGTTTGATGACCTCAGAGTATTGTCAACAATATTACGTGTACGTGTCTATGTTACGTGTATGTATCATAATGTCGCTGTTCATTTTGTAATCAGCTGCTACGCATAAAATATATAATTTTTGAAAGAATTTGAGTTGTAAAAATATTTCCCAAAAGCTATGTGTGATGATCCTGTTATGCTAGGCAGTTTACATAGTACATTTTGTCCAATTTAATTAATGTTGGAGGAGTTAGGGAACAGTAGTGTATACATATACTATGATCATTATGCTAAGATTATTGGTGGTGGAAGTTGTAGTAGTAGCAGCAGTAGTATTAATGCAGTTTTGTAGAAGACGCGTATTTGGCTAAAGTTATAATTAATTGCAGCTCCTGTATATACTGCTGGTTAGCTTAATTAATCTGCTTATTACATGACTTGAATTATCTTAGCACTGCAATAACCATTTGTTGAAACTCCAGTATTTACACTGAAATGCATTGAATTAAAGTAAAAGCATAAATGTCTTTGTTTCACACTATAAATCCACTAAGTTAGTCTCCAGTACAGGTAGGAAGTGGTTTTGTCACTTTGTTGCGTACTAAAGGAGGCAAAGTGGAGGTCAAGAGTTAGCGGAACTTGTTTTCTGCGGGGATGGTTTTCTCATCACAGAAAAAAAGATTAAACTATTAAAATATGGGATATTTTCATCCCTTTATGTGAAAGCAGTTTCATAATGGCTAAATCTGTCTGTAGTATTAATTGGGGATTAATTTGCCATGTTTTCAGTAAGTCAGAGGTATTAACTAGGATCCAACAAGGTGCCTCCTAATTAAAACCACAAGTCCCACAGTGTGTTATAATTCCCATAAGAATGCAGTTCATTAAATGGCCATAACTAAACCCTTAGTAGAGTTTATTACAGTGATGGTGCTGAGCTTGGTCAGAGTAGTTTAAACTCTAAATCTATTCCATATATAGGAGCTATTTCCTGTCCTGTCCTCAAGGGAATGAAGGGAACTATGATGGCCACATAATATCTATTCGCAGAGCCTCATAAATAAAGAGCTGCCCCTGAGTGCAAACTATGTTTATTATAGCTGCCTGAACTTCTGTGCCAGCCCTTGGAGTTACTTATGCAGATAAATGCAGCACCATTCATCATCACTTCTATTCATAAATAGCCAATAACTCATCTCTCTCCATATGGAAGATTAGACCTTGGAAATCCGACTTAAGCACAGGAAGTATTCAGTTCATGAAAAACATGAGTGATCACACACGCGGCCACCTCCCCTTTACTCATTGTATCTTATTCTACATGTCATTTCCCTGCTTAGCTATCATCTACGACGCCCATAAAGACTCGCGCTGGAACCTTCTCGGTGGTATGCTGACTGGGAGTAGATGATGTGTTTTCTTTTTTTCTTGCTGTAGTGTGCCGGTTTGCAGAGAAGAGGCCACAGAGGTGCATAGACTGATGAGAAGGGATGATATATGTAGCGCCGGTGTCCCAGCTCTCCTCTGGCCCATTGTCATTAATCACGGCCATTAGCCACCCCCTCCGCCGCTGCTAGCGTTGTCTGCACCCAGCCATCACAGCCTCCCTTTTGTCTCATATCCATAAAGGGAAAGGCCGTATACTTTCACCTCACCTCCCACTGCAGAGATACAGCGTTTCTAAAAAGGGTGCTAGCATGTGTTCTGGGGAATTAAAAGTTATAATTTATCTCATTATGGCACGGTAGACGTTTTGTTACTCTGCAGCAGAGGTGCTTAAATCTGATGTGTAACAGTCTCCAGATTTCTTTTTTCCACTCTGATCCCCACTACGGCGTGATTTACCGTTTTATCTTAGAAATAAGTAGAACTGTTTTAATCTTAGCGCTCACATTATCATCCTGTTGTCTCGTCGAGCTAATCAGCAGTCAGAGTCGCTCTCATCTCCCCAGCGCAGTCTTCACATCGTTAAGTCTCTCCCCCCCCTCCTCCATGTCATCAAACCCAAGAGGTCTGATATGATAATATGTGTGAACTGAAATGTGAAAGCAATTCATATCACTTTCCAAGGGCTTTGAATGTTTGATTTGCATAACTAGGGAAAATGATATTAGATGGGCATATTGATTTAATTTCATCCTAGAGCACTGTTAATTATGGTATCATAAAAGTGTCATCTCTTTATTATCAGGTTCACAATGGGGGTTGATGGCTGGTGTTGGCAAAGTGCTCTCATTGCTACAGGAAGGCTATCATCATATTGTTTAGCGTAGTTTTATATTATCAGGATGGGTCACGATAGGGCATGGTTATCCCTCGATCAAACGTCTTTGACTTTAAAGGATTAGCTGTATGTGTTCGTACTTTGTTCTTTGATATTGTACCAATGCAGCGCGCTCTTCTCAGTGATCAGCTCCGAATGCTTTACATGTGCTTCGCTTTGCATGCCCCCCAACCCTCCCCCTTTCAGCAGTATTACATGTTAAACATCGCATGGCCAGAAAATGAATCTTGTTCTTGCTTTCAAGTCGATGAGTAACATGTGTCTTGCATACGTCGCTGTGTGCGTTTTCATATCATAAAGACTGCAACCTGCGTGAGATTATGAGATAGCTTCCCCCATACTGTGAGGCATGCGCATCCTGTATTACCAGTAATAGTTTGGAGAGGATGTGGAGCAAATATCCCCTTCTCTTTGCTTCCAGCTGAATTCAGATCTTTACAAATGGATTCTCTGAGTGCAATTTATCTAAATGAACAGTGATCATTATTCTGGATCTACCTCATCCTTAATGCTAGAGCACTATTGAACAGATATCTCTTTAAACACAGCAAATAGGTGGTCTGGGCTGAAGGAAGGCTGAGTACATTCATTACTTCTCTTTCCTCTTTTTTCCATTCAGTAACACAAAGCAGTGCATAATGTGCAATCTGATAAGTGTTCTCTTGCGCACGGCAGGCCTGGGCCCCCCTCCCTGAGTGTCCTATACATCACTGGGCGGCTCAGCTGTGGTTTGCGAGGGGAGAACTCTGGGATTGGTGTGGCTGAAGTTGATGAATAGGCCTGCAAGGGTGAGAAACTCCAGGGCCAAGCTGTAGGTCCATCCCCATGGCATGTGATGCTGATTGGCTTTGTCCTGTGCGGCCGCTCTGGAGAAGCGGACATTAAGATTAAGTGATGCTGTCGTGTCGGGGAGCAGTGCACTGCATCATCCTGGGGAAGAGACAGCTGCGGTGGTTAATCCTTCATCACCAGGGGAGCGCTGCCAGAGCAGAGATATACAGCCAAAGATAACCCTCCATAACTTCTGCTAAAGATCAGAAACTTTGAGTTCGCATCCATCTGTCCTCAATCCTCACTTAAAAATGAGAAATGAGCAGAGGCAGTGCTGCAGACAGTGGAAAACAAATGGAGCAAATGACATCAAGATGAGGTGAATGTTTTAGTCAGAGGTAATCTCTCTTTAACTAACAGCGAGTAAAAACCAGTCATTGTGCAGCGCATACTGCAGCTTCTGTTGGTGGAGGGAGAAGAAACAAGGGCAAACAAACTGAAACCCATTTACACAGCTTCTGCAATCGCTCTCGTGTCAGTGCCTAGCGGACAAAGTGTACTTTATCACACATTCTGGGTTGTGGGAATTCCCAGCAGAATGAAAATATAGTTTAAACAGACAAAAAGGCCACTCAGAGAAGAGCTTAAGTGTTCAGTATTTGCGTGTCTGCGTGTGGTGTCAGCATATTTTAGATTGCTGGGTTTGCGTGTTTGTTGTTGGTTTGATGTAGCTGTCATGACATGATGGATGAGCATCATCATGTAAAGAGTAAAAGGAGACGTCTGAGCTCCAAGAAAAGCCGAAATGTTATATTGCTCGGGATGGCCTGAAAAGACATTAGAGCGTGAATCAGTCTTTCTCCATCCACTTCACCCTCTGCACTGCCCAAAGCCAGCTTGCTTGAACCCTCCCATTTTCATACCCACTTTTCCGAATATGGTAATTTCCTCTAGAAAGCCTCTGAGATCCTGTGGGATGATATATTTGGTATGGCGGCGGCATACCTGCAGAGAGCACATGTGACAGTGACATATTAGTTACAGTATCTCTTGGAATCAGATAACTTCAAATTTGCCACCTTGTTAAGTTTTGATTTATGTGATACCATTTCACTAAAGTAATTGGCCTGGCCTGTTGTAGAAAATAATCAGCCTCTCCACAGAACAAATGCTGGGCCATGCTAATGAGGCAGCCCGTGTGCTGAACTGATGCTGCCGACTGACAGTTATTAATGATTGTTATGATATACAGACGAGTTGAGATTGGACTGAGTTGGGCGAAAAAAATGTGACATTTAAAAAGAAATACAGCATGTTGGAAAGTACTAATGAAGTAATATACTGCTAGGAAAACAATCGTGTGTTGTCAAGGCAATGTGTAATTACCCAGCAGCCACCCTGGATGGCTGTTTGGCAGGCAGGCTGAGGAGAGAGCTCAACAACCTGGCCGGTAATGGATAGAGCTCTGCTGGCAAGGGGCTAAAATGCACTAGGCAGTGACAGAGGTGTACAGATTGATGAATTAATTGGGTCTTTCTTGGGACATAAGGGGAACTGCTGCGGCATATGCTCAGCTTGTTACTTTGGAAAGTCTACTGACCCTGAAAGTGAAACCATCCCACGCAGGGAGTTGTGGCTCTTTTTTTATTGCTCGTTTTCCTGAGAGGGTCAGATTGCACGCACTGAAGTGCAGTCAACTGCAATTTGTTACCTTTTCTTAATAATATATTGTAAGTAGTTCTGCTGAGTAAAGTTAAGCAGCAATTTAGCATCGTCATCATAGATGTCGACTGTAAATTTATATTGTAATTCATAATCTCATGGTGTTGTCATTCTACAGTCTTCAGGTTTCTACAGTGAGGTTATAATTAAATCTTACAGAATAAGCTAGCACCCTTAACACATATGAGTTTTACTGTCTCTGATATATTTTCAGGTTGAGATTATTAGCTAAAATTGCCCCATACCCTCACTTTGGAAAGTTTTCATTCTAGTTTTTGAATCTTGGGTCTCTGTGACCTTGCAAAACACTTTTTTTTGGCTATAACTAAAGAATATATGAGCAAATTGTGATAATGAAAATAAATAGATGACATTTCATATTTAAAAGTCAAAGTTCAACTTCAGTATGACATCAGAATGTTTAGCAAAAACAATTTTCTGGCCATTATTAATTACATAACTACATAACTCAGCAGGAGCCGAGGAGTAGGAGTCTGCTCTTCTCCCTCCTGAAGACAGCTGCAGTGTTCTGAGCCCAGTTTAGTTTTTTTCTTTTTTATTGATCCACTGTCCTCACTTCCTGTCCCTGGATGACAGATGGACATAGGACCTCCTCTTCTTTTGGTAGCAGAAGCTCATTGGTTTAGCTGATTTTGAGCTTCAGGTGACTGTTGTTGTTCTATGAAAATACAATAACAAATAGACCATACCTTTATCTTTATACAGATATGATGTAAACAGCATCTTAACCAGCAGGCAGAGGTTCATAACTGCATGATGGTAAATATTAATGGTAGTTGTATATTCAATGCTTAGACCGCATGATGGAATTGGACATAGTAAAATTACGACGCCCCCTGTTAGACCGCATCCTTGCACGTTAATTATATCAATTGATAACGTAGCCCTAAAAACCTGAAACATTTAGTCCACCAATTTTCTGGAGGATTAGAAGAAGGCTGGCTAACTTCATTTACATATCCTGCTTCCTGCCTCTTAAATCTGCTGTTTTGCTGTTTTTCTATGTTTAATATTGCAGGATAAACTGGTTCACACTGAAATGTGTAAACTTGCAACTTCATGTAGTCAAATAAATAATTAAAAGAATCGCAGCTGACATTTTCCTCCATTCACGCCTCGTAGTCAAAGAAAAGTAATCATCTTAGCTGGATGCAAAGCAAAGACGGGAATGGTGGATAAAAGAGTCCCGTAAATGACCTCAGCATTCATCTGACTGGTCAAACTCTATTGTCCACCTGCAGCTACTTGCAGAGGTCTGCACATAGTTGCCATTTAATCACAGCTCTGCAACACCCCTCTGTCAAACCTCTGAAACGCTTTTACTTAGCGCCGACTCCTGTTGAGCGAGAATGAAAGTTCTCACAGCTGCTTACTGTCACTGTGGTCTTACTTCAGCAAGTGCCCATTGGCTGCGACCGCTCCCCCTCCCCGCTCATCTCCCATCAAGCCGGTGCATTAGGGCCGACTGCCGACCGCATCAGTGGGCCTCCTCGGCCCGCGGAGAGTCCCAGGCCCATCACCACGAATTAAACCGGAGGCTCTGGTAGTGGCGCTGCTTTTGGTGCCACTGAGCATTACACTGACACAAATGTTGAGGATCTTTGTCAGCTATTATTTCAATACATGACTGTGTGGTGCCTCGTCCATCCCAGCTCGCGTATCCTCTTCCTTCTTGGAGCAATTCTCCTTTGAAGTAAGGGAATAATCTCTTGTATATTGTCAGTTAATTAACCCCATCTTTTCATGCGCGTTTTAATGAATGTGTTAATGCGTGTTGTCTCTGGCTACATGTCCACCAACGCTGTAGGCCTGTTAATGTGCGATAACAGACAGCAGATGACTTTTTAGATTTTATGATGGTTTGAAGGAAAGAAGACATTTTGACAGTTTAATTTTAATGTACTGTGCAAAACATGTGTCAACACATAGCACACAATTTAGCAAAGAACCAATTTTAAATTGTATCGTCATATCTTTAGCCACTCTATGTTTCCTTGGTTGAAATTGCGAAACATGCCAAAGAGGACAAAGTTTGACAGAGATTTTGTTTATAGTATTTTTTGCATCAGCAAGGTAATTTGCAAGGAGCTCCCTGAGATCAGGAGAGGTATAACATTGATTATCTTCAGTCATTTGTAAATCATGGTGGAGGCTCTGCCATTGTTTGGACTGCAGTGTTGGAGATCTTGTCCAGATTGATGAAATTATGAACACAGACATGTCCAGTCAGATTTGGGTCCACTGTATTTGGGTCCATCATATTTGGGCAACAGATTAATTCATCAGCATAACAATGATCCCAAACACACACATAATTTTGCCTTATATAATGTATTTAAATGTATGTTTGCTAAAGTTTTAACAAATCCATCCATCCATCCATCTTCCACTTTTCCGGGTCAAGTGACATGAGGTTGAAATATTTGGTTGACATACAGGGTGAAATATCAGCATCTAGACTAGGAACATTGTTTGACTTTACTAAAAAATTACAAGATAATAATATGTTTTTAATATCCAAATTTTCTTTAACTTACCGCATGTTTAGTTGTTTATAAATCTTTTTTGAACCCCTCACTGGATCTTCCCAACTTTGGGGTAGATTTCATTGAAATCTGTTAAGGTTTTGAAATATTAATCTAACTAGCAAACAGTCTCACGAAAGAAGACAGCACCTCTCTTTTATCAAAATAGCACTTCTGATCCTTCTGGTTTCATCTTTTCTCCCATCGTTTAATATTGCAGGCTGTTTGTGTTTTCTAGTTGACTTTCTACACTTGAGTTGTTAATCAAGTGTCTGACATATCTTTAGATGTAGCCCTGCTGTTTTGGGGGAGCCTGAGAAGCGATACATTCAAACACATTTCACGTCAGACTCATCTCTGCCTCCGATTCCTGCTTCTCTTCTCTCCCACTGCCCTCACCGTCTCCCTCTCACCTCCCACTGCTCCATCCTCACACTTATCAGAAGAGACAGGTGAGTTAGTGCGCACTCAACTTCAAACCGGCGTAATTGTTTTTCATACGGAATGAGAGCTGCTGACTAGACGTGGATTGTAGAGGAACAACAGGGCTGATTAGCGAGGGTTAGATTTGCTTGCTGGACCATTTTGACATCTGTCTCCCTGCTTTCCCTGGAAGCTGGACCTGATCCCTCTACACTGTCAGTCACACTGGTGGGCAGAAAGAGAGGGGAGTAAGTAAGATAATGGACTGAATAAGAGTGGGAGACTTTTCCTCTCTCAGTCAGGACCGTTATCACAGCTCGCTTTGAAAGTCTCCATGATGGAGCTATTATACTGTACTCGTGTTATCTACAGCTCATATTCTGGAGACAATAAAGCTAAGGAGCAATTAAGTCCATTGACTTTTCTATTCCATTAATGCGATCATTGATGTAATGCTATTTTTAGAGCGATTGTAGAGTTTCAATGAGGTATAAAGTTTGTTACATTAATGCGCTCTCACCATACATCACAAGCTATTAGCTGTGTTTCAGCAACATTAATATAAAGCTTATTTCAGAGTGCCTTCAATAGCTTTGTGCCCTTATGCTCTGGAAAACTAATGTATGATATTCAAAATATGCATCCCATCTGGCTGCATCTTGTTTACAGAACACAGTGGCAGCTTGGGGTTATTAATCATGTTTGTCTTAATTACCCCGTATAGCAGCTCCTGCATTTGACCTTTTTTCTGGATCCTTTCAAACCATTAATCATGCAAAGATCAACGCCAGCCAAATAAGAGTAGATTGCGTTGCATTGCCTCAGCTTCTTATAGAAGCACATGATCTACTTGGAAAGAAACTTGTGTATAATTATCTGCCGCTATGAACTATCAGAATTAAGTTGCGCTAAAGATACTAGCGCTAGGGAAAGTTTTAAAGCAGAACACTGCTCAATACAACCGAACAAGTCTTCCTGTTTTATAGTATATAAATTAGACACAAGTGTCTTAATACTCCTTTGCTTTTTAAAGTGTCTTGGTTTCCGTGAATTGATGATTGTTGACATTTTTGAAGACAAATACTTCTTTCTCCAAGTATTGTTCCTGGTACCTTGCCATATGGCCTGGAGCAGAGTCGCTCCTAATGTTAATCTGACAGGTAAATGAACGTTTGTGTGTGTGGTCTATCTGTTGACGAGGGACAGTTTAGTCCTGTGGGCTTCAATGTCCTTGCCAGAAAGTCAATACAATTTACTGAGAAGTCTAAAAGCAGACATCTTCACAGACAATTTTTATTCATCACCACCAGCCTGTAGAATGAGATATAGCCATCTTTGAAAAGATCAGAGCAACCAGTGAGGTATACTGAGGAGATTTATGTAAGAAATAGACATCAGGAGGTTTATCAAGTAATGTATTTGAATTAATTGGGGAAAAATACAGACCTCTGATAACCTGGAAAGGTGATCTACTCATGTGTTAACAATGTGTTGTCAGTTGTGTTTCAGTGAAAGTTGTGTCATTTATCTGTGAGGTCAACCAACCAAGCAGTGTCTTAAATTTGCATCTATGGATAAGAACTCCCTTTTCCACTCCTCCGCACCTCCAGTCAGTTAAACAGATGAACTATTGCAGGACAAAGATTAAACAGTAACTGGGGGTGCCACAGCACTATGTGAATAGGGCCTGACAGACATTTTATCAGTAAACCAATTAACATGATTTATGGTCAGGGGTAACCATGAGACTTACCCATAAATACAAAGGGCTGGCTGAGCAGCTCCTTCTGAAGCGAGATCTTATCAGATTTCTCTCGAATACGCTGTGCTGGCATAGAGTCAGCATGCATTCGTAAATGCAGCTACTGTGCATGGAGGGCCTCCCCCTTTCGAGCAGGTCAGGAGTTCAAAGCCTGGCTTGAAGAGTTGAAGAGAGGGTTGTGAACTCCTGACCCCCTTAATGTAACAGGGTGAGCAGCTCTTATCGGGATTGTCCCACCCAAGAGCTTTCTGCTCTGTCCATCCCATGCCATGGAAAGTCTCTGAAATCCTCATAGCGCTATCATGTTTTTCCAGTCAGAGGATTTAGGAATTTATAATCCAGTAAGATTTTAATAATGTGGCCAATTTAATGATAAACCGATTGACAGCAGCTGAATCATACTGAGAAACGTGTCAAGCGCACCTAACGTGTGGTCTGCTGGGCCAAATATTCACTTGCTTGCTGTGTGGAATTTGGTTCTTTCCTGAGAGTTCAGGTACAACGTTTGCTTGGAAAAGATTGATGGTTTCCCAAAAACATGTTAATTGGGCTTTGTGTTTTTCTGGGCACTGTACTGTTTTAACTCACACGCTAAGAGGTTGTCAGGCCCTCAGCATTTGCTCAACTGTGATCGTGGTTCATTTTGACACGAAACTAAATCTGGCAGGCGGATTATGTCATCAGATATGCTTAGATTTGGATTCAGACCAGTCAACGCAAGAAAAGAAAACAAGGTAAAAGCAGAGATTTCCCGTCTACTGTTTTGCCCGACCACAAATCCAGATCTAGAAGTTTATTTACTAAAGTAAGCTATTCGATTGAAAGCTTTACAAAAAGCTAGTAACTGAGCCTAAATTTACCACTGTGTAATCACAAGACTGCCTACCTCGTCAAAACCACCAGAAGGGAACTTATGGTTAGACTTTAAAACTTCGTGACTTCAGGCTTTGTGAAAAAATCAAACAAACAAAAAATAAACACGCATGTCATATGTACGCTGGTGTTGTCACTTTGACACATGGAGGAAAGGGACATCTTGTTAACATGTTAACTTGTCTATGCAAACCTTGATTGTTTTTCTCCTGACAGCTACCAAGTAACATGTATGCCTAAACCTAAACCAAACAGGGAGTGTTTAAAAAAGTACATATTTTTCTCTGACTAGAGTTTACTAGGGTTGCTGACCAGTCTTTAGGTTTCTGTGAGGCCTAACATGGACTTTCACTTTCCTTTAAAGAGGAAACATTCCTTAGGTTTTTCAGGAATGCTTAAATGGGACATTTTAGAATCATAATGACTGTTTAAATGGAGGTTGTTAATCCCCTATACCAGGGGTCGGCAGCCTGCGGCTCTTTAGTCCTTTTAGTGCGGCTCCGCGTGGTTTGGGAAAATAAATTATTTTTTAAAGTATTTAGCTGAAGTGTATTTTATTTATGTTAGTTCTTTTTTAACTTGTAGTTCTAAATTGGAAGATTATTGTGATATTGAAATATAAATATAAAATTATATTCTATTAGTTTTTGATCGCTCAAAATAAGTGTCACACATGCGGAAGCCGATATACCCGTCCAAACACCGTGCGAGACTTTCAACCCCAGGTAGGCTAATTATGGATCTTCGGATCCACATTATGTCAGCAGCTCCACCGTGAACTATGTTAAAAACAAACACTGCTCACGCCTCACAGACGACAGCTTACAGTCCTGCGTAAAGATGAAAGTGACTTCGTACAGCCCTGATTTGCAGACGCTGTGCGCAGAGGTTCAGGAGCAGAAGTCCCATTGTAAACGTACCACGGCAGACCCGACGATGTTTCCATTAACACGCTTTTCAGCATGTCTTTATTGACCACTTTTCACACACGGTTGCTGTACGTATACAGCCGGTGTTAAAGCTCACAGCCCGACACACACCAACACAACAGCATAGATGGCACAGACGTTAAGGCGGCGAGGCGTGATTGCGGATGCCGCTCAGGTGCTGCAGACCACGCCCCGCCACACACATTAACCAGGTAAAATACATATTTAGGCAGAATTGTGCAAATATCTATTTTTCATTTTTTTAGCAGCATAGTGCTTTTTTTCTAATTATTTTTTTAAAAGTCACGTCAAGGCTCCAAAAGCCCAAAGGCGATATAAGGGTGGCGGCTCACAACAGTTTTTGTTTGCTACATGGATAATTTTAGTTCAGCTGGGTGTCTTTCCTTTTGTTATATTTCTTTAAGAGTTCAAAATGAGTTCATTACATAAATAAAATGTAATTTTCTCTGTAGCATTTCATGGATTTAAGCAACACCTTAGTTGTTCACACAAAGCATAAAGGTAAAAAAAATATATATATACAGTGTTATCTTCATTTTTGATGTCAAAAAGTATTTGCGGCTCCCAGTGTTTTCTTTTGCGTGGAAATCGCGTCCAAATGGCTCTTTGGGTGCTAAAGGTTGCTGACCCCTGGTCTATACACATATAGCTGAGGAGTGTAAGAGAAGTCACTATTTATTTATTTATTTGCAATGCTAGCTGCGTCATGCCACATGGTGGCAATACTGATGTGTTGGTCTCTTAATTGCATTGGTCCCTATCCTTGGACGTATTCTCGGAAGATTTTACACACCCCAGCTCACCAGAAGCTCACCGTAAACAATGAGTCACTTACAATATGATAATACAACAGCATGATCACACAGCGACAGTATCATGTCATTCTGCAATACTCGATACTGCGCATCACAGTGAAACAAAAGAGCCCAAAGAAGGCAAAAATCTATGCATGTATTCACTGCTTTGCTCTCCCAGTGTGTGTGTATTGTTATTGTTCCGTTTTAATTGTGTGTTGTGTTTGTTAAATGTCTGATTTCGTCTATTCTGCCATCCATCATTTTTCCTCTTCTTTCATTCACTGCAAATTGCTCGACTATTGTTCATTTTACCTGATTTGAAAGTCACGAAGTAGTGATTCTGGTAGTCAACAGAGCAGCTGCATGTTCTAATAAGAAACATTGATATTTGCTGCCAATCATTAGCAATTATGGTAATTATCTTGACATAAGAAGTTTTCTGTCAGTTGCCAAAGCAGTTGGTTAATTTAGATAATGGAGAACAGTAAAGGAGCTACTTTGTTTACTGGATTTCCTTCCTCAGCAAAACCCTTAAACTTTTATCTCTTCTCTCACCTGTCGTATGGGAAACATAGTTATAGAGTCACTTTTCTGAGATTAAAATTAGTTGTGTATGTGACAGCTGCAATTTATAGTGATAGTCAGTGTTATGAGACTGCAATAATGAGGTCCTTATTTCCTCTCAGAGATCATCGTGATCAAGTACTCGTGATTAATCATGGCCGAGTGATTCTATGATTAATGTTTATGCAATCCCGAAAGGAGCTGCAGGACATACTCTCACATCCCTCAGCATGTTTACAATTTTGCAGCCATTACGACGGAAGATGGAGAGCTCCATTTACAGTTCACTAACCTTTGCGACGGCGCGCTCTCATCTGCATTTTATTTTCTTTTTAACACTTCAAGTAATCTACAAATGTCAAAATAAAACAGGCCCGGGAAGTGTTCAGGCTCGCCTTTTGAAAGAACAACACTCTTTGATTTAGTCGAGGGCGCTCCACTCTCATTCCTGTTTTTATGAGAGCTTTTAATTTTTATTGAAGGACGGTGCAAAGTAAATGGTTCCTCATCTAAGGAAGATTAAATGGTCTTATACAATTTACAGAAACACGAGGGCATGAGGGACAAAGGCCTGAAATGAGCTTTACAGCACATGTCCTCTAAATAATGTGAAAGGAGGAGGAGGAGGCGCAGAGGGAGATGAGCGGGGAGGAGGATGTGTTTCTCTGCAGACACATGTAAATCAATTTATATTGATCCCAACAATACAGCCAGCAGCTCCGCACATTCATTGACTAAACAATTAGATAACTCCTAGATGTATCCCAATAAAAAATTATATTTGATGTAGCTAAAACCTGACAGCCTTGTGTTTTTACTTTGATGTCCTCTGCCCTTAAACCTTTCTATAAGCCTCATGATTTATTCATCCTCCTTGTACAGTATGCGGAGTGCAACAAAGTGAAAGCAAATTGCATACCAGGACTGATGCAGAAGTATTTTCCTTACCGTTTATTGTCAGACATGATGGCTTACACTTATTTATATTGCATTTCATCCATCTGTGATGGAGCAGGTAAATGGATCTGCCTTTTTGCCACATTATATTTTATGTCTCACTCCACTACATTATCTGGCTATCATTATTACTGCTTAAATGCAGGAAACAGTGGATTACCAATCAACTGAAACAAGCTTTATTGGTCACATACACAATCATACAGAGTGCAACATCCAGTGAAATGTGTCGTATCCGAGTTGCGGACAGGCTGCAGATGTAGCCACGCCATTCCAGGGCTTGGTGTTTGACATGGGGGGCCTAGCTAGGACCCCTTACTGAATACTGGGAGGGTACTACTAATATAATATTCAATAATCTGCTTTACTGGGGAACCTTTAGGAGGTGTACACATAGGAAAAGACTAGAAGTGATGTAGCAGAGAGTGTACATAGTGAACTCACTTATTTAGTCTGGCTTTCATGTAGTGTTGTGTATTTGTATGGTGTTAGTACCTATGCTTATTTTAGCCTCCTTGTGACCCCGAATTGGATAAGTGATTAGGATGGATAGATGGACCTCCATGCTATAGTTTGTTAATATAAATGCATTACTCTCTAATGGATGGCACAGTTGTGTGGTGGTTACCACTGTCACCTCACAATAAGAGGGTCCTGAGTTCAAACCCACTGGCCAACTGGAACCTGTTCTTTGCATATTTTCCTTGTGGACTGTACCTGGTACTCTTTCTTCAGTCCAGAGACACACGTGTTAGATTAACTTGTAATTCTAAATTGGTTAAATTGGTTGTGCATGTCAATGGTTCTTTGTCTCTGTTTTAGCCTTAAGTAGCCAACCAAATGAAGAATATCAGTGACTTACATTTGACATTTGTATACAGTGCATTAGCGCCCCAGAGCCTCAAGTGTCCACTTGTGACCCAACCTGAAAACTAATGGGGATTTTGTAGTATATTTTGTATTAAATGTAACAGAATAAAATTAAATAATGCTCTAGTTGGGTGACAGCGCGGGTCCAACAAGAAATGTTGCACAGTGGGTCCCCTAGTGAGCTATTTCATCCTTACTTCAAGGGTAAATGCCAAGTTATGAATTTGTCTGTCTTCGCTTTAACTATAATACTGTAAAGATGGTATATTGTATTTCATAGGATGTATTTTTTTTTGTCCACAATTGGTCAAAATATTAAAAATCCAATTAAATAAAACATTACAGGTCATATTTTACTTCTTTCTTTCTTTTTATCTGAAAATTTAAACTTACTTGAATGTTTATAATTTGGTTAAATGGATTCAGTAATACAATAACTTTTGTATATCCATTCACTATCCTTATTACTTGTACCTTTCTTTATTTCCAGTGGAGTACTTCTACACTGATGTATTGCTGCTTTCACTCAACACTGGGATGTAAATAAAGATTTCCACCACTATCCGGTTGTTAAGTGATGACGTGACGAATCCTACTTCCGGGCCTAAAGTAGTCTGCGTTTAATATGGCTTTTGTGTTGTTAACATGTTTAATGTTATGTATTTTCTTCTATTTAATCTCAAAAAGCTCCTAAAACAGTCAGTGATCACTGTTGACCTCCCTCGCTTTTATTACCGCTAATCATTTATTTAAGCTCAGTTTTTAAAACCTTAGGATGTAACTACAGCCCAGCCCATGCAGCAGTATATGAATGACTAACCTCGTATTGTGGATGGATTATCTCAGTTGTTCTCCTGGCTGAAGTTTGGTCCTTTTACAGCATCCTGCCATGCGATTACATTTGTTCCTGACCACCGAGAACACTCACGTTAACTTTTATCGAGTGGAAAAAAAGTTAGCTTGTTTATATTATGCTAACATAGCTGTGTCGCTAGCGGTCACGTAGCACATCATTATATACCAGCTAGCCCAACTTCAGTAACCCTACAAACGTCACTGCTGTTTAGTTTTCTGTCTTCATTTATGCTGGAAGTGATAACAGAGCTGTACGTTTTAATTTGTTTCCAAAACCCCGCAGTCAGGACATGCTATATTGTATTTAGATAGAAGCTAGCAGAGCTAACTCCCTGCTAACTTCTAACTCCGTTAAATGTCATAAATTCCGTTTTCATGGATGCCTGGATGTTAAACTCAATTGTTACACCTGGTAGAGCAGAACGCTGATCATTTTATTAAAGATGAAAGACTTTAGACAGTTTTTCAACTCTCAGTAATGCCATAGTGATCGTTTGATATATGGAGCCCAGACATGGCTAGTGACGTCAGACTTAACAACCGGATAATTCATGAAGTAGCCAAAATAAACCCAACCATTATTGAGAATCATACCATAATGTTTATACCACGGTGATCGGGAGTGGCACAAGATTTTGTGTTTCTATTGTACTCAGCCACATCCTTCCATTCTTCGACTATTTTGGCCGCCTGGGTCCCTTTTTTTTTTCCATGTGTTTTTCAGAGTTTCAGAGGGCCAGTAAACCATGCCTTTCAATTCCCCTACTTTGTTGTTTTCACTCAGGAATAGGAGTGATGAGCAAACGCTTTCAGACTCAATCCTTGAGCAAAGAGCTGTGCTGACAGGGATTATTATTTATTTGTCATGGTGGATGTAATAAGCTGTAGATACAGGATGGAGGGCCTGTGATTTATTGCTCTGTCGACCGCCACTAGCAGGACGTGCGCTCTAGCGTGCAGGATGAATACCGCACTGTCAGTTCTGTCCATCCGTCACCATCACCTCTCCCCGCTGCAGCCTCTCTCACACACCCTCCCATTTCATGCCACAATACATAAACAATCTTTCATTATTTTGATACCTCCTTCTCTATATTTGTTTTCTGTGCATAACGTGAGGCCTCGGGTTTATGTGTCCCATTATTTTGACGTACTAGCCCGAGCTGCACACCTTGGACTTATTGTAGAACAACTGACATTTTCATTGACTTCAACATGAAGAGAATCAAATATTTTTCTAGTTGTATTCTTATTTGTTTGGGTTTTTTTTCACACTTTGAGCAACTGAATTAACATTGTTCACACAAAAAATTCCCTTGACTGAGAAATAAGCTCATTTTCTTTCAATGATGGGCTTTGCAATGTCGTATTTCACAGTAGCAGACATGCAGTGCACTTCACTGTTGTCCACTGGCACCGGCTACTGAGACTCCAAGTAATTATGGTCATATTTTGCTGCTGCTTTTAATGTTATTGAGCCACATGTCGCAGAGCGGGTGACTCTCTTGCCTCTCTGCAGGTCATGTAATCTTGTTAAAAGCCTTCATGGTTTTAGGATTATGTTATTGAAATGTCACTTAATTGGATAAACATTTTTCACGCCGTAAACACCCAGCGCCGCACTCTGTTTAGTTGCCGTGGATATTGTTTACACGGCAGGGGGATTTGCGTAAGTGGAACTGACTCTGTAAACAGCGGCTCCCACTAGAGGCTTTATGCGAAAAGCAGACTAAGAGTGAGGCATCAGGGAAAACACTTAGCCCACATATCAGAGCTGCGGACATGTGCTTGGCGAGAGGGAGCGAGCATGTCGGTGACAGGGCTTAATTAATATGAGGAATTGCCTTTGTGTCCGGGTAAAAGACTTGAGCAGGAGCTGCTTTGTTGTTTAAGCCCACTCAGCTGAGTGTGGGGTGGATTTTTTTTTGGGTGTGTGTGTGTGGAGTAAGCTGTAATCTGCAAATAACATTAGAGCCTCATGCAGGAAAGACCAGGCAGGTTCAGAACAGCCAAATGTTCACTCTCTAGATCAGACATTATTATCAGCAAGTGCTCTTTTCCCTTTTCTGCCCAAATAAGAGCCTCTTCCTTATTTCTCCAGGCCCTCAACTCACCTTCATATCTGTCTCATTTAAGGGCTATTTTTTTTCCGAGCAAATTGTTATTTATGGACTTTTGTTTGTTCTGAGGCATCATTACTGACAATGCAGTTAATAGCAATCATTTGTTATTTGGCGCCGGTGCTGATGCTTGGGATGGGGGCAGTGAAGTGAGAATACTCATTTGGAGGTTGAGGAAAGTCTTGACAGGGCCCATTTATAACAAGATCATTCTGGAAAGTCCAGCCTATTAATAACCCTCTACTGCAGTCTAATTAGTGTTCCCTGATGTAAACGAGTCTGAATTATGGCGCTGTGTGAATTTATTCCACAAAGATCATTGTTGGTGTCATCCATGCTTCTTTTAAACAACGGAACCACACAAGCCAATATTATGGATTAATATTACAGACTCATTTGAAGTGGCATTATCCATGTCCTTACAGCTGTTAACCTAACGTGCAGACAACAAATTAACCCAAGAAGCATGATACATTTCTCTAAATATATATATTGTCTTTGAAGAGTTCAGTCAGTGTAACCGGATCCTCTTGCAAGTTGATGTTATGGGCTCTGAGCCTTACAAATCAAGTCTTTCATAAGTAAAAATCAGAACAAAATATCCATGTTTAAATGATAAAACAAAGTCACCTGTATTTCAAGAATCAAGCATCAAGTTTTGATTTAAAATCCCAAATCCTAATTTGTGTTTTAGTTGCCGTTGCTAGTCGATTAACCGGCTTATAGTAACAACAAGAATGCTCATAAATAATGCAGAGTTTAGTGGGCAGTGAGTATAACCATGTCCAGTTTTTGCTACGTAGCATAATATAATCTGGCTATTCATTGTAGTTAACTATTGCAAGTACACTGATTCAACAGTGTATACTTGTGTATACAGTTTGTACTGTGTGTGCTGTGTTTTGTTTTTGTTTTTTTGCATCACCTTGTGAACTTTACATCTTCCATGATAACTTTCCAGAGTTTTTAAATCTTGTCTCAAAATAAGAGTACTAGTAATTGTTGGAAATCAAACATCAAACATAGATCTGTAAAAATGAAAAGATTGAAATATGCTAAGCATGTTTTATATTACTTCCAGATTTCCTAATTGCAATCCTGTTCCGACTCTATGTTTGACATACCTTCAACAGTGCAATGACCACTGACATCTGTGCCATGTGCCACCCCTGTCTCTCTTATTGTCTCCTTTGTCTCTCTCCCACCCCAAAGTACAGATGACCTGCAGCTTTTCAGGCCTTAATTAGTGATACATTTTCGATTGTGATGTTTATTGATGTGTTTGAGAAGAAAAGGCAAATTGAGCCGTTGCCTGAGCTGAGAGCCAATCCTTCGTGAAACTGGTCCCCCTCTTTAACTCACTGCCTCTCTCAATCTCAACTCATTCCCTCTCTCTCCTCTCCTCTCCTCTCTTGTTGCCATGCGAGGCCAAGAGTGGTCTGAAGAAATGAGGTGCAGCATTAGTGTTTTTTTGCTTGCCTGTGCAATAGAAAACACTGCACGTCAGGGGCTCTGTCAGCAGATCGGGGAGATGCAGATGGGAGGTGAAAAAGCTCCCCAGTGGCAGTCGGGCCCTGCTCGGATGTGATTGCAGCCGCCAGGATGAAGTCAGCACTGACAAAGTGTGCCCATTGATGGATGGACAAAGCCGGGAACTGGATGTGAGAATGGATGGGGCCAGAGTGGGAACTTAACACAGACAAACAAAATGAAAGACAGAGAGGAATTACCTGCTAAAGCATTCCGGCAATACAAATCCCAGAGCAATTTACTTACTGCTAACTGAGCACAGGAGGACTGTTTGCATCGGTACAAGAGCACTCAACAGCGGGATTGGCTTTTATTCAGTTGATAGAGGTTGCCTGGTTTTACTCTATTGTTCTATGATTGCCTGTTTTTCACATATGCACTACCTTAATATACTTTTTCATAAAAACGATGCACATGTACTGATGACACATTTAGACTTAAGGGCTGTTAATATTTCAAGTAATCAATTCATTGTTAACATATTTACTCATAAGTGGTTTTTGTCTTGTCTTGTTATTACTTTCTTTTAACCTCTACCTGAAAAATAGTGAAAAATCATCCTTGCAATTCATTAATTTCTGCAATGAGTAAAAAAAATAAATAAATAAATAAATAAAAAGGGGCAACTCAGCAGGGTAACTTTACATATGTGAGAAACTGGAAACCAAATATTTGGGATTTTAGCTCAGAAAACCTCCTGGAAAATTGTCATATTGTTGTCCTTTTGTTGAATTCAGCATTTTGCCAGACTGTGTCCTGGCCATGTATAAGAGCTTTAAATCTTCTGTGTGCTCATGCATGGTTTAATTTGTCCTGTCTCAAAGTGGACTGTAAAACACAAGTTATTTTAGGTAACTCATGGCCTGAAGAGAACTAATAACCCCTGAAACTCAGGTCCAATAACCTTCCCGAATCCAAGACCTGTGTGGGGCGTTCTGTAGAAGAGTTTGCTCCCTTGTTGGGGAATGAATTCTCATTACCATTGCACTAGCACTACATTAAATGTCAGTGTTGCTGCTGGATGGGGCTTGGAAGATTAAGACTAATGCTGTTGGCCTCAAGAACTCCGATTAGAACTATTCTCATTAATCAGAGTCTCGGAGATGGAAGCAATTTAAAGCCCCGGTCCTCTCCGAGCAAGGGGCAGGGCAGCACCCTGTCAATGACAAGGGGCGATGCACTCGCAACCATTCGCTATCCCTTTATTGCAATGCCAAGGACATGTGAAGGCCAGTCACCCCTGTATCCTTACTATTACTTTATCTCCTCATGGATGATCACCTTTCACTCACAGTTTGCCAGATGAAAACTTACATTTATTCTTTTAAACTTTATATCTGTTTTTATGAGTCAGTCATTTTTAGATTTAGGTCAATATGATACATTTAAGAAAATAAAAATGTACAAAAGTCTTTTATCTCCTTAAGCATTCATCTGACTAGTAGGCAGAAATAATAGGCTTTCTGGGATACTACTAACCTGCTTTGATTTCTTTCCAAAACAATAGAATCTACGTTTTTGTCGATGGGTAGTGAACACATCAGTGTAGATAAAAGTGAACTATGGAGTTCCCCAAGGCGCCACTCTGGGGCCACTTCTATTCAACATCTATTAAACCCGATTACGGACCCCAAAATAAATGTTATAATTTGTAATTAAGCAGATGATGCAACGATCTGCGTAGTTGTTACCCCAGGGGGTCTTAGTCTCATACAAGCACCAGCTAAGCACATTGTGAAAATCAGTGTTTGCATGTGCCAAGGTTTGGATCGGCCAAAGAATGATTAAAAATGATTGCTTAGCTTCTGTCATAATAAAATACAATTAATTTATCCATAAATCTTGGTCTCATGGATTCAGCGTTTAATAACCACTTTAAGAAAACTAATATATCAGACTATTATCAAACTAAGATTATATATTAAGAATTAAAGTCCTTATCTCAACGGGATTTATCAAAACTTATCAGTGACTTTGTCTGCAGGGGGACAGATCTTTCTAAAAAGTGTTGAAGCCTGAGTACTGATACTTATGTGCTCACTAAGAGCAAGCAAGAGATCACAGGAGTCCTGTTCTCTGATCTTTACATTGGCTTTTTGTGCGCCAAATACTTTAAAATACTTAATAATAATGCCTCTGGATTAAAAGCACTGAATTGGTCTACACTATAGATTTAGACTCACAATGCATTTCTATTCCACAGATACTCTGTGAGCTTTACAGCCTCTCAGAGAATATTAAGCAGATTTGCTTTCTGCTCCCAGAGTCAAAGTAAATACGGAGAACAAACTTTAAGACCTAAACAAAACTTTAGTTCTTAGCTGTTTTAAACCAGAGCTTGAAGGTTGTACTTCTTATCATTAAATCATATTTGAGATTATTTATTCATACTTCTAACTCCACCACAGAAGCATTTTCTCCTGTTTGGTTCTCTTTTTTCCTCCTATTTTTCTATTTTCCATTTCATTTAGCTGTAATCCTTTAAATATTTTTAAAAGAACTTTCAGTTGGCTTGTTGTTGAAAGATGCTCTACAGATAAATTGCCTTACCTCACTTTTTTTTATTTAAAAAGAAATAGCCATATAATAATCAATGTGGACCTTGTCCAGTCTATTGTGAACGGATGCAATTTAATCTCAAACTCTCAGAGAGTTACCGCTCTGCAGTTATTCTTGGTTCTTCTGAGCCCTTTGGTATCATTGTTTGGTTTTCAGTCCCACATTTTTGATCCTATAGACCTTGTTTTTATCTGTTGGAAGTACCAGTGCTAGCGAAAAACCTTTGCAATTCTGACTATAGCCAGATAATGGCTACAGCAGATATACACCAGATATTTCGTTCTAAAATCTAGATCTATCAGAAGATTTATTATTGGTCTTTGTTGTTTCGTGACCACAGTGGAGTGTTTAAATTGGTTGTATTTACATCTGACATGTAATGCATACAACATTTATTTGTGTTTTTATCTTCATAGTGCATTTTTATGACATAAGATGTAGTGGTTTACATCAGTGTACAAGGTTATCCACGTCTGTGCGGTAACAGAAAGGCAAAAGGAAGGTTTGAGGTTTAAACTGGATACAACCAGTGTTTGGTTCTCAATTAGCACCTGTCACAGGAGACAAGGTGTTGGGCTCATGCACCCTGTGACACCCAATAGATGGGCTCTCCTGCTTGGTAAACCACTGGGGAAGGAAGCAGCTCCTTGGTGGGAGTCAATGTGTTCTGTAAACACAGATACAAACGGGAGTGAATCTCTCATAAATCTTGTGTTGTAGCGGTATCATTTCCTTCAGCTGACCTTGGCAAGGTTACAGGATGTGAAGCTTGGGTGGCAAGATGGGGGGGGAGCATCGTATGATATACAGGCAAGTGGAACATGGTGCTCTATGAATCAGAGCTGCCCGTGATTAGCTGTGAAATCTTACACATGTGAACTCTCTCCTTGCTGTTGCTCATCATCCACACTATTTACCTCCCATCTCGTTTGATCTGGCAACTGTAGAGCGTCAGAGTATGAAAAGCTCAAAATAACCTCAGCTATGATGCTAGTTTGCGGTAAGAAAAGCCCGTAGATGGTTAGAAGTATTTCTGATAGATTGCTTCTTCCATTTAAGCTGCAGAGCAGGGCCATCAAGCACATTTTTCTTCCCCTTGCCTTTCAAACAAATACTATCAACAGGCCATGAAGTAATCAATGAAGATAATCCATCTGGGAGGCTGTCGATATGGTAATGACTCTGCCTCATCGTTATTGCTACACAGCCATAAATCATTCGCTTTACCAGAATGCTTAACAGCTGTTGCAACAATTCTGTGGTTGTGTGAATAAAGTGCTGCCTTTTGTGATTAATACCCCAGCATTGTGTTGCTCTGCACGCTGATTGTTTTCAGATTTTGTAGGAAAACTGGACCGATTGTTAAATCAATAAACCGAGGGGCTTCTAACACAAAGGTAGGCAGCAGATACTGTATATCACAGTCAGTCAATGCTATGCTGTGCCAGTGGTTCATGCCTACCAAGACATGCCAATTAGGTAATACAGGAACACTTAATAAGTGAAATGTGTTCATAACACAAAAAATGTCTCAATTTCATCAATCCCCACGGCTGGCTTCATAGCCATAGTTTTTTTATTTTGTTATTTTTTTTATTTTGTTTTTACGGTGTTACAGCTTTTGAAAAGTAAACCTGCACCAGCTTATCCTGTGACTGCTTGGTCCGTAATCATTCATGCAGAAACCCTTCAAGTCTAAAATATGAATTCAAGTGTAGCTTCAATGTCTATCTAAAAGTGGTAGTTTTAGTAAATAGAGTAGTTAAATACTCCTCTACGGCTTCCTTCCTTTTACTTAAGCCTAAAATTAGCTTTAATAGCCTTGTTCCCTGCAGTATGCTCACCCTTTACGCTCAGCTGTTTCCCAACTAAAAAAATGTTTTACACTTTTAACTTAAATTTTTCATCAGCAGAACTGCTACCATAGCTAATAAATGTATTTTATTTTCTATTCTTTTTAAAGATAGTAGTTTTACAAGGTAAATATGAAGCTTAGGTTGTCATGAAAACCAAACAGAGTTAAACATTTCCTGCTGTAAAAGCTCAAATAAATAAAACAAAATAAATGACTATATAAGCTACAGGCCTGTTGTTATGGACTTTTAGTATTGCCTCATAAAATGTGTTTTTTAGCTGTTCATAGTTGCTTGAAATGGCTAAACTAGAAGAAGGAGGTACTATAGCCTTGAAAATACTCCACTGCAAACACAGACAGCTGCAGACCCAACAACCGAGTATTTATTCCTGTTATACTTCTTTGAAGTCTGCTGCTATATGCGAATGTGTAGTTGATACATTGTAATGTAAATTCTAAAAAACAGGCAGGTGTGTGGACGTCCCACACTGACCCCCGTGCTCACCATCTCTTTCAGCGACCATGTAAATATGTAGTTTGAAGCACTCAATTTTATAGTAATGAAGCTATTTAGGCTTATGACCAACATTTACACATAACAGAAAAGATTGCCAACTTTGAGCTATAAATGATTAGTTTGCCAAAAGATGTAGTTACCTGTGTTGACATCCACCTTAAGATCACAGAGGCCATGCCACTAGTAATAACTAGAACATAAATAGTTGAGTTACTAAAACTAACAAGTCAAGAAATTCTTCCCTTTCTTCTAAGTTGTGCAGACCAGCTGCTGGCTAGTTAAAGCATCTCAGCCTGACCTCCTATGTAAAACAGGGGGAAGATGTTACACTTGCTCCACCAACAAGGACGTGAGCGGAGAATATTGGAGTCTCTGAAGCACCCAACGAGTGCGTGGACTGAAAAGTGTTTCTGTAATAAAAAAGATTTGTTTTAGAGTTAGTTCTAAAAGTGCTACTAATGCAAATAATATGAATAAATAAAGTCAATTCCTTTATTTATTCAGAGAAGCTTTTACTGATAATATTTACCTAATTATCTGCAGATCCCACGAACTCCCAGCAGATGTGTGAGTTCGAGTTCTCGCCCGCAGTCTTGTAGTGCAGCGTGTTCCGGCCAAATCTCAGACTGAACTTAATTTATTTTGGCCTTGCGTTCCAGAAAAGCAGGAAGGAGATGCAGAGCCAAGCTGAGTGAGACTGAGGGAAGAAAGACAATTAAAACTGATAGCACTCGTCCACATGAGTGTCAACAGCAGCCAGGATGGAAGCAATTTATTCAACCAATCATCCAAGTACATGAAGTGCACCGATGTTCTGCTGCTGCTGCAGCGGGATGCTGGAAAATGCGATAGTAGTTTCCTCTCTATGAATCACTAGAGGCAGGATGCTTGCCGGACGCAAAGTGGATTGTTCAGTGTCCTGATAACAATTTAAATCCTGTTATGGATAATGCCGCGTAATGCCATCCTGAAAATTGAACATGACACTCAAACGATTTATTATCCCTGTATTCTTAACCTTGGATATCGGATTGTTTGTCCAACCATATCCTTTTGATCCTCTAGGAAGGAGCACTCTTGATACAAACATGCATTTTTCATTGAACGTAGAGTGTAGTTGTGAACAAACAGATAAAACCAAGCGGGAAAGACGGAGAGAAGATGATGCATGTGTCTGCGCGGCACAGAAAGGATGGTGAGAGTTGCACTAAATGTTCCTAAAATGCTTTCAGATGTCACACAAAGCGGGAGATATGCTGTATTTATCCACGGTGAAATACCACTACATTATGCTGTGAACGCTGTTTAATGTCAGAGCAGTTAAATCTTTCATGATGCAATTTATCACATCGTAATTTTAGCCACAGGACAGTTTGAGTCAGACAGTTTGCAGATGTGAAGCCGTTGCGGGGGTAAGAAAACAACAGCTATCAAATAAATCACTGAAACAGCTTTTTTGGAGCATTTTGAATGAATAAAGTCTGTAATCATTTTCAGCACGATACCTCGTTAAACTCATGCCATTTGTATGAGAATAACCAACAGTTCATTATGACCCAGAGGCATGTGCACACTTTAGCCTCGTTCTGTCCAGCTGCTTTTTCAGGCCCAGCTGGTAATGGCTAAAAAAGAAAAAAAGATCCACAACAAATAGGCCTCCTTTCAGCCCCTCCTTATTGTTTTCAAGAGCTTCCTCTCCCTCTGGTCCTGGGCTGACACCGGGGCCGGCCTTTGGTCTGATTTAAGACCCTGGCCTACTGATGACCCTGTTTGCTGCTCTCTCCCTCCCCTGCTCTATCTCTGGCTTTAGTTTAGCTCGACTTAGGGAAATGCTTGCTCATTCTCTCCACCACTCATTAATCCAGTGAACAATGAAAGGAGCTGAGCACAAACGCTGTTGTGCGTAAATCTTTAATGTTGGGCTTTTACTTTTCTGTCCTTTTGTTTTACGAGGCCGGGGCTTTTGTCATAAACAGATTTTGAAATATATTCTCTGTCTAATGCTGCTGTACTCTGCGGGAGAAGATTATTCCAGTGTTTCAGAGTTATGTTGGAGCATTATCTGTTTTCCTGTCACAGGCTGGGAATCCTGACTTTCCTGTTCTTGACTTTTTGGCATCAGACAGAGCGTTTGATGATTCATGTGCTCGAAATGAATGTCATTTCTCGAAGACAAATAGCCAACCCTTGACCTTGACTCTCTGACTTTGTACTGGCTTTTGTGCAGGGATGCGTAGCCTCTAAATGGATCAATATATTATTTATGTGTGCTTAAGTTATTGCTATTGTTGTCTCAGCGAATACAAAGGCCAGAGCTGTGGCCTTGGGCCAGGCGATAGCACAGTTTGTCACTGTTTTTCAGTCTCATGCATAATTAAAAAACTTAAATTACATGTCATGTACAAAATTATAATGCTGCAGGAAATGGACTACACGAAGTTTTATTTTCCTTTCCATGAGACTGACAGGAAATCAATTAATCCTGATATATTATTTTATGCTGGACAGGCAATGGGCTACAGGAGAGAGAGGATAGAGATTGGCTACAGCTGTTCTCATTGGTGCAGCCATATATTATAGCTGGCTTGTGTGACAGCTTCTGAGGAAAATGGCTGAAGGGTATCAGGCAGGTGACTCCAGTGTAAAAAGAATCACTCTGCGGGATACAAACTGTTTTCAGAGACTTGTATAAGATTTACTGCTGCACTGCATGTAACGCAGTTTTCTCCGTATTTTTCCCAGCATCGGCTTTCTGTCACCATTTATGAGGACGCTTTCTGTAGCTCATGACATTTTATGTGTTAGTGCACGCGTGTATATTTCATATGTTTAGGCTGCTATATAGGAAACTATGACATAGTTTTGCAACTTTTGGCAAACCTGTAGTCATTAGGTTGTAAATGTTTATAAAGCAATTAAGTCTTTTATCATTCCTGCTCTGAATATTGGATAAGTTTCACATTTGTTTTTGCCAAATAAACCTAGGTACTTATTTCTCAAGAGTGATTTATGGTTCTTTGTACCTTTGTGTAACTCTATACCAACACCGTAGCATTATGGGAACTTAACCAACCTATGTACAGTCCTCCAAAATGCAAGATTGCCCCTGGCTTATAAACCTGTTTTTGTTTCCTGAGTGGCTTAAAGGTTGACCTAAACCGGAAAGGTGAACACCACAAACAAGTTGACAAAAAAGACAAAGAAAGATTGAAGAAACTTGATGAAGCACCATTGTGAGTCTTTTTAAAACTCAACTTTCCCTCCACTACAAAGAAATACTTTTTGATCTATCACTTTTGCCTTCCCAAGACAGGAATAACTAGGAACAAAAGTAAACACCAAAGCCTTTAAGCCTTGAGTTTAAATATCTAGGTTGCCAAATCCAGATTTGTCTGTATTTTAATAGCACCAGTAAATCCCTATACAGTGTTGTTTTACCTGTTTTTGCTGTTGGAAAACTGCTATATGTAAACATACTAGAGGTCAACATGTATGAGTGGCAGAGTTTGATGATTAAAAAATGTGTAATTTGTGATAGGTGGTTGCCAGGCAGCATTATGGGATCATAATTGGTAATGCTTACTGTATTTTTCAGACTATAAGGCGCGCTGGATTACAAGGCGCATTAAACAAAACAGTCAGATAAGTCAAACGTTACTCAGCTTATTCTTCTTGCTTCCTCCACTTCCGTACCATCGATTCATTAATGTTGACTTCTCTCGCAGCTAATCTGTTCCTGTGTTGCTGCAGTATATTAATGACTAACCTCGTATTGTGGATGGATGATCTCAGTTGTTCTCCTGACTGAAGTTTGGTCCGTTTACAGCCTCGCATTGCATTTGTCCCTAACCATCGGGTTAGGGACAAATGCACGTTAACTTTATCGAGTGGAAAAAAGTTAGCGTTCATCCTCCAGCTTCACTGTGTTTATGTTATGCTAACATAGCTGTGTCGCTAGCAAGCATGTAGCACATCAGCTAGCGACACCAGCTAGCCCAACCCTCAGTAACCCTACAAAAGTCACTGCTGCTTAGTTTTTTGTTTTCATTTATGTTGGAAGTGAGAAGTTTGGACTTTTAATTGTTTCTTTGAACTGTTCTTTTACCAGGGTGCAATGATCCTACAGCATAAATCTTAATTATCACATTGGCAAATGTACACATACACCCCTGCTATAGTATATGGTTAAATGCCACTTAACAAGTTGCACTTTATCTAGCCATCAACAAGTTTCTGACTGAATATTTGAAATTTGATATCATCTTTGAAGTGGTAAAGTTCATTTATTTGGTTGGTTTCCTGGCAACTGACTTTTAAATGTAATACACAAATTTTCAATAGGGTTGAGGTCAGCTCTTTGAAAATGCCATTAATGTTTGGCTGCTTAATCCATTCCCAAACCAGTTTTGAAGTACATTCCGGATCAGAGTCTTTTTGGAATACCCAATTATGCCCATGTTTCAACCATCTAGCTGTTGAATTGAGGTGAAGTTGAAGAATTTGGAAGTACTCCTCCTTTTTCATTATTCTAACCACTTTGTGCAGAGTACCAGTACCACGGGAGAGTGATTTAACACAAATACTTAACAGTCGATACAGTGTTCTTAGGTTTGAAAGCCTCACCTGTACTCAAACATATCTCTTGTCAGTGTGGCAAAATAACTAAATCTTTCTTTCATCTGCTATAAAATGTTGGTAGCTGCAAATTTCAATTGAGCTTGAAGGTGCCAATTATGGAGCAGGGGATGTTTCTCAGTCAGTACCTTCCTAGTCCACTTTGATGTAACCTTTGAAATTTTGATGGGTACACTTTGAAAAACAAAGACAAATAGCAAAACAGACAATTTCTTTTACATTACACAATTTAACATCTATTAAAAATAAAAATCAATTGAAACATTTCTGTACTAGGGCTGCCACAAATGATTATTTTGATAGTCGACTAGTCACCGATTATTTTTGCGATTAGTCGACTAATCAGATCATCATCCACTGGACGTAAAACTACAGCTTATTGCACCAGCAGCATCTGCTCTTATATAACTATCATTAGCTTACAGCTTTAAGTGTTTAAGGTCTGTGCTAACTAAAAATAAAGACAAGATGATAGTTTATTAAATTTTAATGAAATTTGCAGATTGTTTCGGTGAAGTTTAATAAACTCCTTGCTATCTAAAATATAACAGGACACCGGAGTATATTCTGGAGCATCTCACACTTCTGATAATCAGCTGTCTGCTTGACGTTTATTCAGCTGTGTAAAAACTATAACTTTAATCTCAGCCAAACCGATTTACTCAGGAACAAATAAAATACTAAAAAAAAAAAGCCAAACAATAACATTTTAAGTTATCTAAGTGACTCATATATATTTAACCTGAGTAGCGAAAGACAGCGGTGGGTTTGAAAACGATTTGCGGGGAGTCCGGTGTTCTCACGGCGCTAGTGACCTAGCCCCCGGCTCGCTAACGACCTAGTGGGTAACAGATGTCTCCGAAAACGTCGGAGCGCTTTTGAAAATATGTCGTGTCTTGATAAACTGAGCCGATATTTGAGGTTTACACAGCTACATTCTCGCCTGAAAATATGTTAAACGTTTATTTTGTGACCCAGAAAGAATAATAAGAGTAACATTAAAACTAACTAGCTACCACCATTGTTGGAAACTGCGCTGGGCCGCGCTATGAATTCTGGGACACAGCTGCTTCTTCTTCTTCTTCGGGGTTTAACGGTAGCTGGCATCCTTGTACATGCAATGCTGCCATCTTCTGTTTCAGTCCGTTATTACACTCTTAAATCCTACTACTTATTCCTGCGTCTTTTGTGATCTTACAAAGCTTCAAACGACGTGTCGACTATTAAATCAGTCGTCGACGATTTTGATAGTCGACGTAATCGTGACTAGTCGACAAATCGTGGCAGCCCTATTCTGTACATAAATGTATGAAAGGTGACACGCACCAGACAACATAATGGTTAGTCCTTCAAAGGTCAGATAACACCTCACCAATGAACCAGCTGTGCCATAATACTCACAGGCAGAATATCAGCGAAGACCGAGACACAAAAAAAGGATCAGTGAGTGATTTTTGCCCTCTTCTCCAGGTTAATTCATGGGATGAAATGTTGTGGCACATGATGTGTCATATATCAAAGGTAGGGCATCAGTAATCTTTGCTCAAGGGCATGGATAACAGGCAGATAGACATGTGAATGAGATGGAGGGGGTTGGAGAGGGACTCATCCCTTTCTGCCATCACCACAGAGAAGATAGAGGAAGATTTATGGGACATCACGGACCACATACCAGCAGCCTGACCATCTTATATGTGAGCCGTCACTCCCACAGCAATCCGCCTTCTTGTTTATAAAATCCAACACCCTAGAAAGCAGGTGACTCACACAACTGTTATACTGAGACGTAATTGGATTCCCATTTAATGTTTTAGCTTTTAATACTCTGCTTTTTTTCCAAGCTGTAATCCAACTTTTTGATACTGCTTGCGGCAGATCCTGCCCACTGGTGACTGATTGGAGCCGAGCGAGTTCCAACTCAGTGACTGACACTGATAAAACTGCATGACTAACTCTGTGTTTGGGCTCCCTGACACATATATCCGTCTCGCACTGTGTGGTTGAAATAATCTTAGAACAGCCATCAAATTTCTCCTGGGATTTCCAAACAAAGAGCTATAACACAAGCATATCTAATGTTCAGGATATCTGTATTTGTTTTTACACATTAGCAACGCACTGACGTTCGATAAACACAGATGGTTTGGAGTTTGTCCAGTTTCCAAAAGTATGGCACAAAGCACAATAGTCTTACGCATTATTTAATTACAGTCATCTGTAATGCTGTCACTTTGACTCCACCTTAGCTGCGCAGCATGTTGTTGAAATACTAAACAAAGTCTTGCTCGCAAAACCCTTTTGACAGAAATCAGGGACGCTAATACGCGAGCATTTTCGCCAAAGGTAATGGGTCGTAAACTGAGCCACGGTAATTATAACTGGGGACAGATAATCATGGAGTTATGCAGTGTCATTCAACGATTCCCCGGCTTTCCTGGAAGAAAAGTCGTCACATGTGGCTCAGAGGTTATTTGCGATTTGTGCGGCTCGCAGCTGGCGCCCTCCCTCAGGACACACTTATGTATTATCTTCATTCATTACAAAAAGTCTTTTTAGATGTCTAAAGCCCCTTTGGGTGTATCAGCTGCACTGTACACAGCACAAATATCTTGGAGTGCTCTTAGTCTTTCAAATTAGGAATTAAGAGTTTTTTTTCTGGCAAAACTGCAAGAATTAAACTTTGTTGGTTTGAGCTGCAGTATAGTATTCATTGTTACACAGTGCCAGGTATGGCTATTAGGTAGGGAAAGCACATAAATCAACAGACATATCCTCAGGGAGCAAGAGGAAACCACTGCAGACATCTTCTAGTATACCTAATTTCATGCGAAAATTACATTACAGGTTCAACAACCCCTTCAGCACAGTTTATAAAATGGAAATCTGCTCTTTTAAATATTGAAGACAAAAAATATGCAAATTGCCTAATGCTTAGTCTCCGATCTTTTAAAAAGGATGCTTTATTTGCTCTCTTGTATGTACACGCTCACAGTGCACATCAGATTCTGTTAATCAGGGTGCACTTTGGATGTTCCCTGTAGCAAAGGAGCGCCATATTTCACATAACTCTGCTAATTGACTGAGTGACCAACGAGAACTGGACGAATTACAGCCTCTACAATGAGTGCACACTCGTTAGAAGCCGATGTAACAAATGTTATATTTGAAATATGCACCTTTTGTGGCTGTTTTTTTTCTTCTCATCTATATAAAGCCTCGTGGGCAAAACCACAACCCTTTTGTGTATCAGATTGCTCGCCAGGAACTACTGAACTTTTCTTTGACAGGTCATTCAGACTGTGACAGCACCAAAATGACAGTGGGATCAACTTAAAAGCCCGGACACAAAGCAAGTCTGGCAACTCAGCTTCACGTCTGATCCACCACAGATGCTGTGGTTGGTGTCCATGTACCTGTCAAGGGTTATGAGGAGATCGAGGAAGTGGCTGCGTTCGTTGGGGGATATCCTTCCTCTCAGCAGCAGAGAGGGAGAACGCCCTGCTAACACAAAGGGTAGCCTCACTCCTTCACACTGTTTATTTTTAGTCATAGCATCCACTACAATTGAAAGTATGGGTCAAGGTGAGGCTAGGACACTTGTGAGGGGAGGGTGCCTGAGGAACAACAAACAGATGTTCTTTGATGATAATTGCAGGGAAGGGAAAAGGACTGCGGAGAGCATGCTTGTGAAATGTTCACTTGTTGAAGCTGTCCCTCCTGCCTCTGCCCCCTCTGAAGCCCAGTGGTGGTATGTTGTTTAGCCCCAGGAGCCAGGGTGGGCCTGCTGGTGCCATTACCCTTACTTGCCAGAGGTGACATCTGTTCACAGTAGCAGTCACAAATTTGAATGCCAATATTCTTGCCTTCAACTGACCTGGAAAAAAGAAAGAAAAAAGTTTGTGTCACTCAGTGACAATCTTTCTTAACACGAAAGGTTAGGAAGCCACAGCCTTTAATCAAGTGTAGCTGTCAGCAGGCGCCCTTTAAAATGGAGCTGTAAAGATAGGCTGTCAGCATTACAGCCAATGAGAGCTCGCTCTGAATGATTGATTTGTATAAATCATTTTCTTTTTTGCTCTCTCACCTACTTTTATGAGCAACCGCAGCGGTGGAGGATGGTGAGGATACCATCATGGGATTAAGTATAGCTCCTCCAGGCTGTCCTGGTGATTAATGAGCTGCCACAGCATTCCCAACTGTCACTAAGAGGAGCTTGAGTTCAAATCATGTCTAGACTGATGATACAAAGGATAAAAATCTGTTATGTCATCATGTCTTTAATGTTCTGTGGTTCAGATGTTGATTCAGCAAGTTAACACCTTCCGTTACTCATTGAATCTATTTTCTCAAGGACTATTTGAACATTTAAATCCTACAGTTATTTCTTTACGTAAGTTTAAGTGTCTTGGTTAACTTACAGACTGTATGTAGTTTATTTGAGGTAAGTCTTTAAAACCTAGCACAGTTCTGTCATTTTTTTGTATTTGCTGTATAGTTTTGGCTAGCTTAATAACCTTGCTTTAATTCCTTAATTTTCTTCTTTAACTAGCCCTCCAGGTTTTTCTTATCTTCTTAGTGTGCCTCTCTATTTGATTATCATTTGTTGTATACTACTAGATAAAGCCACAGTCAGACCGGACAGAAAGTATAGAACATGAGCCTGAGGCTAGCTCTTTGTTAGCTAGCTAACAGTTAGCATCACATATGTTGCCAACGATTATGTTCCTAAACATCATTTCAAGTCAGTGTCTGAAAACAGAAATGTGAAACGTACACAGACAAAATTGATGTTCAGATTAGTAGATTCTGGTCCATATTGACATGACAGCATTGCACAGTTGCTGCAGATTTGTCAGTTTCACATCCATGATATGAATCTTCGATTCCACCACATCCCAAAGATGATCTGGTAACCATGGAGGTCCTTTGAGTACAATGGACTCTTTGTCATTTTCAAGAAACCAGCCTGAGATTTGAGCTTTGAAGCTACCATCTAAAAATGGGTACTCTGTGATCGAAAGGGACAGCAACAATACTCAGGTAAGCTAATGACTAAGGAGCCAATGTCTACATATATCCTGTACATCATTACACTATCATGAACCACTGATACAAGGTTTTCATCCTAGTAGATCAGCAATTTCTGTAATACTCAGACGAGGACGTCTGGTACCAACAACCATGCCTTTTCCATTCTGATGCTTAGTTTGAACTTTAGCCATGTTGACCATGTCTACATGCCCAAATGCATTGTGCTCCTACCATGTGATTGGCTGATTAGATCTTTGCATTAATTAGCAGTTAAAAGGTTGTACCCAATAAAGCGACCAGTGTGTATGTGGTCTTTTACAGAAAGGCAAGTGAGAAGAAATAATCTGTATTTAACATCAAGTTATACAGTTCTACTGTCTTTCTTAAATTGACTTAGCTTTATAGAGTAGTGGTATTTTGTAGAATTTCAAGAGCTTGCTTAGATTGAATTTTAAACTGAATTTGCTATTATCGGTTTATAGCTGAAGAAACAGATGGCCTTTGTTCCATTCCTTACCAGATTCTGTAGCTACCATCCTCATGATGCGACTTTTTCCACATTAAAGTAATTAAATTGGTGTATTTTTTTTAAATATGTATAACAGAGGGAAACAGATTTATTGTGTTAATATGTTATCTCAATCCTGCTTTATAATTAGCCCTGTTTTCTTAAACTCAGATATTAATAGAAATGTTTCTCTCTCTCCATAGTTTGCCATCTTATTCTTCAGATCTTCCGGAGATTCTTTATGCCTTGCTTAGGGGTCAATTCTTGTAACGTTTTCTGACCTTTTGCATTAAACCAGTTAGCCGTGTAGAAAGCTGTGAGTGAACCAAGAAAGAGGAAAATTGAGCCGCTCCACATCTATCTCTCCCAAAGGAGTGTCGTGTTTCTCTTTCCACCGTTTATTTGAAAGCTATCATTTCCTGGGATTCATGGCTGAAAAATGGCATCGATTCTCCGGATGATAGATGCTAAGTGTCCTTCTATCGACATGCCTATTGACAGGCCTGTGTAAATTGTGCATCTTATTACCCTCTCGGATAAATGATACACCTTGTGAACAAGGAGGCGGTAACTCAGTCGATGGCGGCGTCTGAACATCTCCTACAGTGGCGGGTGTCACTGCTAAGTAGCATGATCCATTTTGTCAGAAAACACCTTATCAGCCACTGTGCTGAATAATTAAACATAATAAGACTGACAGAAGATAACATCCATTGGCTAAGCATGAACAGGAATGACTACAGAGGATTTTATTCATTGCCGTGCTTCCTCCACGAAGGTCAAATTTTAATCTAAAGGTATTTTTGAATCTAATATTGCTGTCTGGAAAGTTTGCTATAGCATTAAAATGACTTATGTAAAGCCTTAAACCTACAGCACGAGCTGTGAAGCAACTCGTTTCTTTACTGCATTGTTTACAAGGCCTATTTTTCTTTGACTCTGTGAGGTTTATTGCATCTTAATCCTACTCTTTTGTAGCACTGCCTGCAAGGACGTTAAATAATGTCCTACTGCCAACTGCTTTCTCCGTCTCAATTTGTTTTATAGTAATACACAATTTAACCTTCAGAATAGCATTTGCAGGTTCATAACACTTGGAACAGGTGTAATTTTTCCAACAAACGGAGCTGCAATGTGACCCTATTTATCTGTGCTTTTTATAATGCATCGTATTAATCTGTGGGCCATTCATAACCCATTATTTCAGCGGGACAATAATTCACTTAGATTGTTCAGTCTTGCTACTAGGGGAAATCTTTTTTGGTCCAGTTGTGCTTTAGTGCTCTACCATGCAGCTGTTGTGTGTGATCTGTGGGAGTTTGCCTTTGTAGCTTTTTGCTCAAGAATCCGTGAACCATTACGATGTGTTATGGTGAGGAAAATGGGCTCTTGTGAGTAACTCTGTTGAAAACTTGAATTTTCTGGATTGATTGCTGCCTGCGATTTGGACTTGAGTATTTTCTGTAGCCATTCGTTCTTATCAAGACACATAAATCACCATATTGAAAATTTCTTGTCACTGTAGGCAGTCTAAGTAATCAATACTGATAGTTTGCGCGGATGAATTTCAGCCGTAATTATTTCAACAAGACAGTTTTCATTGTCCGATTACACACATCGTCGGTGAGCATGTTTACTTGGAGAGTGCAGCTCTGTGCAGAGCTGTGTGGTTACTGCAAGCTGAACTGCTGTGCCACCGTTTCTTTCCCTCGTTTCGAAGATGAATTAGCAGCTTCTAAATAATGCAGTGAACCCTAATTCTCTTTGATTAGTAGTGAGTTAGATGATGGCGACCCATTGAAATTGGTCATCAGCATAAATAACGAGCGAATGAACTGATAAAATGCAAAGTCCTCGGCCATCATAAATCAAATGGAATCCACTGGCCGTGGAAGCGGGTGGAATTAGAAGTCCATGCTCCTATTAATTATGTTGCCTTGTGAAGGCGACAGCGTGATAAATCAGCGCTGAAAGGCCCTTCACTGGCTGAGCCTGAGGAGTTAGACTGCCTGCAAATTGCTTTGTGTATGCTCCTAATTGTTTCTTAAATAACCCACCTTTTTGAGGCAGGTTGGAAAGGTAGTCTGCCGAGAAGGGTCAAGGAAGTTAGAGCTCCTGCCTCTCAAAGATAATATAATAAAAAATGCATTTTTTTCTGACTAACTGCTGTTACGAGTGCTATATACATAAAAGACAGACAACATCAGCACTGACTAGACCAAATAACCAATAAGAAGAAGACATAGTAACAATCTATCCATACAAACTGTGTATTTTTCTTTTTGATTCCTCATTTGCATTCACTACCAGGCCACTGATGAACTTTAATCGATATATTGATCCCTTTAAAACTCAATTAGCTTGTCTTGCCTGACAGAAATTTGACTTTAAATCCTTGCCTTTACATATACTTGCCAACACACTTTAAAACCGTTTTTATTTGTGTCTACCTCTCTGGAGTCCTTTCTCCTCTTGTGCAGGTTAATATTCCCTAGCAATGTCTTTTTTGTTTCTTTCTGGCCAAGTGAAAATCAAATGGGATGAATAAAATTGCTTCAAACTCAGAAGCATGTAGAAATGATCAGCTCTCCAAGGGGCATATAATTAATGGGAATATCAAGGCAGCTATGAACTATTGCTCATTAAAGTACAACTGTGTGAATTTGGCCCAGGAACTTAGCTCGTATTTGTTGAGCAGTGGGCATCATCTAGCGTGAAATGTAGACTTTCCACGGTATTTAGCGGGAATATGCAGTTAAGTTAAATTGCGTGTGCTGCCTTAAATGCCACCGGTCTTGTAATAGTGTATGACTTTGTGGTTCTCTCTGATGTGGGTGTACGTGATAAAGGGCTTCGCAGTGTTTGATCTGCTGACAGTTCAGAGGAGGCACGTGTGCACCAATCAGCCACATCATTAAAACCACTGACAGGTGAAGTGAATAACACTGATCATCTTGTCACAATATTCTGCTAGAAAACCTGTGTGGATTTTAGTTTGATGGGCACCAGTTGTTCATATTTTATATTTATCCTATTAAATCTAAGAAGAACATAACAAATACCTATTGTAACCCCCCTACCACCCCCCTTTCTGGCTTTTTTGTTTATAGTGTAAGAATCAGCTTTGATGTCAGTAATACCAAATGCAGGGACATGTTGTCAGTAGCTGCTAACCTGCATAGGATCTAGTTAGCTAGGAAGCTTACTGCTCTTATGTAACTTGCTATTTATTGGTTCAGCTTGCAATCCAAGCCAGTAAATTCAGTTTGCTATCAACTATAACAAAGAGTGAAAGCATAGTTTGACAGACTTATTCCACGTTAAAATGATTTCTGTCGAAATTTCTGTATATCAGGCAAATTCATGGGCCAGGTTTTGTATTGTTTTTGGTTTTGAGAAGATGGATTCCCCCCACTGTTTTACTCCTCACTTGATAAATGACTGGTCGGAATAAAAGGATTCACGTTGTCAATTCATTTTCTCTTAATCAATAACTGTCTCATGTGTGCATACTTGTACAAAGAGCACGTGTGCATGTGTGGTAATGGGCGTCCTTCTGCTGACATTCAGCCTCTGGTATATGTTTGAGTTTAAATAATGTTCCTGTGCAGTTGGAGGAATAATGGTGTGGACTTTCATGACATTGCGTCAGTGCCAAGGTGACTGACTCGAGGACTGATTGCTCCCTCTGTCTGTCTCTCTCTCTCTGTCCGTTCCCCCTTCTCACCCTGTCAATAAGCATCCTCTTGTCTGATGGAGTCACATCAGGGCACTGCAGCTGACACCATGGTGTCTTTATTTCCTGCAGCAATCCTTTTACAACAGACATCAGTGGTGATTAATACACTGACAGCAGCCAGGAGGTTAACCCCCTGCTGCCCACCAGCTACTTTTACTGACAAACACACACACACTATTCACCTTATGCACCTGACTACACCACGCTGCAATTTCTTCTTTGATTTGCGCTGTATAATCAATGAATGAAGCTGCAGAATTTGCCCAGTACCGGACACTTTTAAATTTGATTGATAGGAGCAGATGATACTTGGTATTCCAAAACTGTCTTTTACATTAAACCAAATGGTTGCTCCCACTTGCAGCTGTCTGCGGGGTTATTAAATCCGAGGTCTTCCGATTTAAATTTATGGCATCCATTACTTGAGGATTTACATGTCCAGGTGTTGCATCTGTTTGGCTTCAGGTAGGGGTCACTTTGATTTATTAATATCCACGGATTCATCTGCTACACAATCACTGACATATTGTCACTTAGGGCAGCGTTGTCGCTCCGTCTTCAACAGCTGTGACAACCTGCGTGTTATTAACTCCTTGGCTGATTATGCAGACGCGCAGACCGAACGTGCCGGCATCTGTAGGGTGTGATTACACACAGTGCTTAATGCTTATGATAGCCAATAAACAGCAAATCATAGACTTGAGGCTGAATGAGGATTTTCTCATCATCTCTAATCAACACCTGCTTAATTGTTGAACATCTCAGAAGTCTCATGACAGAGGAGATAAGTTAACAGTCTTCAGGAGTGATCGGACCATCTGGGTCATTCAGAGCCATATGTTCACACTTTGTTGTTGATGCACAGGTTCATGGGAATGTTTTTTGTTTGCTAGAGCACACAGGTTCTGGCGTTTTGAGCACCAGGTTTTTTGTGACTGTCGTTCCTCACATCTGGAATAAACTGATTGTAAATTGATTAGAGGACACCTATTGTGCTCATTTCTGATACTTTAATAAATAACCTACTAGAGCAGCTTTGCTTCATTCATATTTGGCTCACATTTTGGATTTCTTGCACAAATCCAGGCCTCATTATTCAAACTTTGCTCATATTTAATATGAGCCATTGTAACAGTATCTATATATGTCTGACACAAAATAACAAAATTATAATTATGCTCACACACACAGAGACTATCTTTAGCTCCTGCAATTTGAGAATTTGGTCCTCTCTTCCACATTTGTAACACTAAGTTTACTATAAATTTAACATTGATTAAATTCATAAAAGTCTTCTATTGATGATTCTTACCCCACCTAAAATTACATGGTGGTTTAGCTTAGTTGCAAGAACTTTCACCTATGATCCCTAAATAACAAGCTGTAAACAGTTAGTTATTTCATGCTTTCTATGAGCACACTACTTTCATCAAAGTTGAAAATCACAACATAAACAAGAGGCTACAACCTCATTTGGCACCAAACATCACTCCTTCACAGTGTGTGTCAGCAGGATGGACCACTGAGGGCCATAGGTGGCCCAGTTGTTAGGACATACCAAATGTCACAGGCTGAGGGAGAGATCGTCCCCTCGAGTCTCCCAGATGCTGCTCCCACCTCTCATCATTAACTCTCACACTGAGATAGTAATTAGGGTTCCTCGCGGCATAAGACAGATCCTGCATCAGACCAGATTTTCTAAGCTGTCATTCTAATTATAAGTCCAGCGCAAGATGGATCAGGTTGGTGTTGATACCGATGTCAGTTATTGGTGGTAACTTTGCTCCAAGCCAAAAGACTGTCCACTGTAAATCTGAAGGTACTAAAAACTAAAGGTTTGTGACAGAGGTGACGACGCTCCATAATCTTTCCCCTCGATTTCTATGGCTATTTAAGTGTTATTAGATCTGTCTATGGCTCGCACACTAGAACAAAGTAGATCTCACTTTCGCTGCACTCTCTGTCATGACTCATACGAAGAGTTAAGCTGCACAGTTAAGTCTGACTAGTTCCCCACTCCTCAAGTAACCTGCAAATTTGAACATTTTCTCACTGCGCAAGCGAGGACATGTTAATTGGATTTGACAAGGGCATATTATGCACAACAAATATGCATAATTTGGCAAAAAATTGAACATAAAATTGGAAATAAAAAAGAGAACAAAGTAGATTTACATGGTTGGGTAGTCTGAATGTCTGGTATCATATTCTCTCCTGCCGCCTGCATAAAAAGGCACAGAACTGTAACAATGGGTATCAGTGGAAAGTGCTTTAAAGTTAAAGCTGATGGATGGCTTGTCAAAAAAAATAATTGCACTGGTTGGAAAGTGGGTCTGCGTGCATAGAAGGGGGAGAGCAGGATCTACAGAGAGGATGATGGGAAGTGACAGTGGTCTGTCAAGACACAGTGGCTGCCCAGAGTAGTGTGAAGCCCCAGCTAGAAGGTGGCAGAACAGAGCAGGCTGTCAGAGCAGGAAAGTGCCTTTAATACATTGAAAAGAAAAGGAATCCGCCTGTCAGACCTGTTCAGCTAGTCAAGGGAGGAAGAAGGAATATGGTGGAATAGGTAGAGACGTGGCAGAGCTGGGCGAAGCCGGCATGCCACTGGCCTGGCTGCAGGTACAAACCAAGAAGACGAAGGAGACGGATTGTCAGCCGCTGCTGGCTGCTACCAGTTACGACTGGTTCCTTTTGCTGTGACAATTCATTAATCAGTTGGACAGATCTGGCCTTATTACATGGAATATTTGACACTTGAGCAATTGGCTTGTCTACTGCATCTTATTAAAAATGCAATTCAAAGTGAATTCTGGCTCTCTTGTGGTAATTTAGAGAAGCTTGTTATCTATAAGGAGCCCTGCACTGACCTTGCGAGGGATGCGGTGCCTAAATGTTTGAACTATTAGTGAAAATATATATAACAGCATATAAAAAGAGCATAAACAGTATGATGCTCATTCATCCGCTTGGTTCTCTCTCATGCATGATATAAAAATGTCATGCCTTGATTGGAGGAATGATGTATAGACTGACCTAACAAAGGATCAAGTGCCCAGTAAGACGGACAGCTAATAGATAGAGAAGCAAGAGGAGCCTCATTTAGAGAGGAAGGGCTGTTTGCGCTGCCAATATGACAAAGGGGAAGTCGACAACCATTGATCCATGCTCATGGATGACAGCTTAAAAATTCAGCAATAATCATGACAAATGAGCAGAGGCACCACAGCCAGAAAATTATCAATAATCAGCGGCTGAGAAGAAATGCCAAGGTCAGAGAGAAAAGGCTACTGAAGTTGTCTGAAAGTGGACACTGCCAGGTGATATATTGGTAAAGATAGGAGGAGCAGCCTTTAAAGCAAGGTAGAAGCTACTAATTAAGTTTTGGATCCCACTGGGATGTGAATGTCCCTCAGTATGGATTCTTTGCAAGGGCCGATTGAATGCCAAGGGCAAAAAGACCATTATGTAACAGACAGTTTCTGATGGCTTTGATTCCTCGCAGGGGAGCTGGTGGATGGATTTGCTGTATCAATAACTCAATCTCTTTTCAAAGGAAACCTGAACAAGGCAAAGGAATTAGTAGCATCACGTTTCACGACAGGTCTGCGTTGATGTGGGTTCAAGCTGTAGCGATAGAGAACATTTTGGAGTCACCTTTCCCGGTCTGGTTTGCGAGCAACCAGCAACTTGCCAACTAGGAGATGCACTTTAGCACCTCTTGTTCTGTGACTGACCCCCAAAGAGAAGAAGCCCTGGATGGACTTTAAACTGTTTCTACTTCTCTCAACTTAATGGAACAGTAACTGAATACAAGAAACTCTTCTGATAGCTGAATTTTGCACTAACTATGGACCAGACAAACCTCTGAGAGTTTTATGAAGACTGTTATTTCTGTTCGCGTCTTAATCTTTTCTTGGTTTCCCAATTCTTGCTAGATAAAGTAACTAACTTTGCATTATTGGTCAGTTTCTGGTCAATTTCCCAAACCATGTCCACTAACATAAATACCTCACGAAACCTTAACATCCTCCCCTGTTCATTTTGATGGATTAAACTTTTTTTTTTTCTTCTGAGAAGACAAAATTTCACCTTTAAAAGTTTTTTTTCATTATTTGGATTAATAATGTGATGCATTTTCCATCAGGCTCTATCAGCTGTTATAGACTGATCGGGAAAACAAATCTCTTCATTAAAAAACCTTAAACACACAGTTACATTGTGTGCTGTCTTCATTTATAACAGATGTTTTTTTGGTACAGTTTCAGTAAAATACTAAACAAAAAATCCCCAAACAACAACAAAACTGCTTTATAAAATCCAGAGCTCTTACCAGATTATTATACCTTACAGCTAATTCTGCCCTCTTAGGTAACCAGGAGAGTATTACTCTCGGATAATAAAAAAATGTAACCTATTACCTTTGGTATTTGTGCAGTTAAAGACACAAAAACAACACCACATGTTGATCATCCCATAAGCGCTGAGTCACTTCTGCCTGCATGCACGCACATCTTGGTGAAGACATCGCTCAGAAAACTGACTGTTATCTTCATGAATATCACACACTGGAGAGATTGTGAGGGACATTTTTATCCAGTACAGTGACCTAATTGACCTTTTCTAGGCTTCAGTCACACAGGCCTCGAAACTGGTTAGGACTCCCTGTGAATCTCACTTGGGAAAAATGTGTATTCTCCAAATGGTTGGTTGCTGGCTGTTATTGGGTAAAATTGGTTGCAAAAAGGGTGCAGTGCCATATACTTCTGCGACCAGAATTACGTAGCAACTGGCAGCAATAACACATGAACTGTTCGGGGAATACACATTTTTTTCTTAGTGTCTTTATAGGCTCTGTGTGTCTGGGGCCTTAAAGGGGGAACACCAGTCACTTTACAGATAACATGATCAGAACTACTGCTGCATTGTTTTAACTTATATAAAACCAACTTTTCTTTCCACAGAAAGCTCTAAAGTATAATAATTTTAAAAGTGAGGCTTTTTAATGAATATAAGGTGCGTATTGTCTCTCCTTTTAGCTACAAGCTTGGTTTGGATGTTGGAGCTGGGAGTGACTTCACAGACAACTTTACTACTTGAGAATGCTCCTGTGGTAAATTTGGAAAAGCAAAGAAAAACAAGATTTGTTTTTCTTCTTAGCAAGGTAGAGCCATTCATGCGTCACTAGCAAAACAGCGCAGTGCTTGTTTGTTTGTTTTTAACTCTTAAAGTCACTGCTGCAGCACGTTATTGGACAGAGCCTGGTCAATGGGCTCCATGTGGCTTATTTAGCAAGTCCAAAATATACAGCAGTGGCAGTACAGATCGAAAGGTTTAACAGTTTTTCTGCTGTTTTCACTGTGTTCACAGTCGCTGTCTTGGATTGTTAAGCCCTGGTTGGCTTCTCAGACTTTCCAAGTTAAAAATCCTATCTTGTGGGGTGTTCTAGTTGAAAATTCTGACTGGGAACTTTGAAATTCAGACTTCGACTTCAAGTCAAACTAACATTATATAATACACAGGTTCAAGTTGCATTTGGACAATATAGGACCAGACTTTGAGAAGGTAGTGTGTTAATAGTGTATTGGAAAAATAGTCCTTGTTCTGCACTGATTTTGTCTTTATTTTTGTCAACCATGTATCATGACTGTAGCAACATCTTGGTAGCAAACCTTTATTATTTATGACCTTGCTACTAACCATGTGAAGCCTGAACCATGGAATAATTGCCAGACAATTCCTGGAAACTGGAATATTTATTGCACCTTTTACCACTCTTTTTTAAAAAGAAACTAAATAGCAATTTGCAGTTTGTTTCTACAAATAGTTAATCATTTAAAAATATGCTTGGTATAAATTAAAGATATGCCAATCAAGTAAATTTAATTGAACATTGTCATTTAACCAGATTTACTTAAAGTCCTCAATTTGGCCATAAATCCTTTTTTTGGAGTGTGTGTGGTTGTGTACATCAGGTTTCTTAAAGCTCTCAAAAACTCCTGCATCAAATATGATACACTAGGTGTTAGTGGGTTTAAAAAAAATACATTAATCCTTTTGTTTTCAAGTTTGAGAAATAATTTTTTCACAGTTCTGTAGTCAAGAAACTTCTTTGAGTCCTCTGAATAGTTTGTCTCATTTGTTCTAAAAATGCACAAACCACAAATAGGTATCTGCCTTGTCCTCAAACCACTACAGTTGTTATATCTCAATATTTCAAATACTTAAAAAAAAATAAACAAACATGGTGTTAGTTTGTTCACCTTATACCTCAGGTAACCCCTCTGGCCATCTTGTATAGTCATTATCTGTAATGAAATCATTGACTTGTTTTGTAGTTGAGGCAATTAAGAGTTACATCATTAGAGTTGGCTTTCTTTTCATTTAGGCTTAGCAGGCTGCATATCACTTAGTGGCCTTAGTTTTTTGCTGCTTAAGTAGAATGCAAAAGGAGCAAAATGTAAAGTTGCTAACAAAGCCAGCAGGGTTCATTTCAGTGAGATGCAAATACTGTTATGCAGTTGCAAATGCACTTTTTTTTGGATCTCTTTAAATCAAGCAAGCACGTTGTTCAGCCAAGGTTCAATGGGCCAAGAGGTCAAAAAGACAAGAGAATAATTTACTAGTTGTGTCAAGCCCCTGTGATTGAGTCGTCATTCTGGCTTTGGGACTTGATTTGTGGCCTCTTTGTGAAAAGTGGCATGTGGCTGTAGGTATGCTCACTTCAGGGGAGGTGCGCTTTCTCACATCTCTGGTCCAAACTAGCACAGTGCTGATAACAACATGGGATATTAATCCTCAGCTGGTGAAAATGATCATGCGGCAAAAAGAAAAACCTTGGTGGAGGTGTGAAACAATTAAGCGTCCCCTGAAGCGAATTTGTTGCTAAGTGTGTTTGGCGTCCTTGCCAGTTCTATAGAATGTTCACATCTATTCATGCAGAGTGGTAAATTTTTAAAATAATGTTTGCATCATAACGCTATGTCGCCTCGAGAGGGATGATTATTCTGTCATATTATTGCCGCCCAGACTCAGCCCACACACTTCCTTTGCCTTTGCTGTAAGGATAAAGCACAGTTCCTGTTTTTCTGGGACCATCTGTAAGAAAAAACCAGCCCAAAGTAAAAACGATGACTGCAACTTGGCAGAAGATTAAACGGGCCCTCTGCAAAAGCCATTAATAATTCTCATATTTTGGAAACAGACCATACATACAGAATCTGTGGTATTTAATCTCCCCTCTCAGCGAATAAAAAAAAAGGTCAACTGGGAGGGAGAGACTTTTTTTTCCTTTCCCAACCCAGAGTGATGGGCCTCGGTTTTCCAAGGCATCCCATTTGTCTGTCAGGGCTGTGAGCAGAGCCAGTGATTTAGTTTCCATCACATGAAGCTCATGTCCGGTTGATGATAGTGCCAGGCGAGATATGGAGAGAATTTGTCACCTGGAGCTTTGACAGGGAGATAATTGCTGATAGTTAGCAGAATAATAGGATATGCGCATTACTAGCCTCACAGGGTTTAGGGAGTATTTGTTGCTCACTCTTTGGAACATAACTTCCTTCATCATTTCAGTACTGACTTTGTTTACACAAGGATAATTCAACCTAATCAGGGTGAAACAACCAACTCTGACACGACAACTAAACATGCTAGCACTTCTTTTTCATTATAGCGCTAAAACAAATTGGTGTTCTTAACAATTTAAGATATAGCTTTGAGTTTCTGTCATGTACAAAGCCAATGTGACACCCCTTTTTTGGGGAACCATGTCGATTTCTCTGTGGCATAAGTGACTGTATATAGATGACGGGGTGACGTGCTAAGTTATTATCTAACATGCGCAAGCTTGGTTAACAAGCAGCATCCAAACACTGTATGGGTGCATTGAACAGACATAAATGCATGCTAATTATGGCTTTGTAACTTATAAATTAACTTTAACCTATTCAAAAACTGTTTCAGAAGAAACCAGCACCACTAGCATGGTCAAGGCCCAGTTGGGAGTTGGAATTAGCAGAGGTGAAACCTAGCTGTTAGCCATAACTTCACGCATATTAAACTGGTTACTAATAAAGGTTTTCCCCCGCTACAAGTGTAAAAAATGGTAAATTAGCTATATTAGCTAAAATTATTTTTTGTACCAGCCAGTAAACGTGTTTATTTCTACTCTAAGGGACATTTCATGACAGCTAATGAAGAGTGACACCAGTGGCCACTAGAGGAACTGCAGTGTTTGGTTGCATTTGATTCTTAGTTACTGCTCACCCATTCCACCAAGTAAATAAATAAACCTAAATAAATAAACACGAGAACTGCATGAAAGAACAGCCTGACAGGTGTTATGGTCCAGAGGTAAATTTTATAATTGATTTTGCATGCAGAGTCATACATACAGAAGTGAAATCACAATGTTTTTGCCATGCACTACCAGTGACACACCTCGCTGCATCCGCCTGCGTGTCATTCTGAATATACACAGGTCAGGCAAAAACCCTCTGGCCCATCAGCAGGGCTCTCACAGCCTCAACACCTCTGCCAAACAGCATCCACAAACAACAACTCTGCCTGTGGCTACAAACAAGGCGAGGCACATCAGAGAATAATACAGAACCGTTTCAAAATCATCAGGAGTTTCAGTTCTCTATAGTTTAAGTCAAAGGTTATTTTTCTCTCATTACTTCTTGGTTAATCCACTACTAGTGCCAATTGTAGCCTCCAAAGTGCAGCAGTCAGTGAACATGTCAAGTTTTGGCTGTTTTGGATTTCTTACTGACAAGATTTCCAAAAAAGAAAAAGAAAAGTCTTCACATCCCCAGATTGCAGCTGGTCTGGGAGTTCATCTGGGGTCTCTTAATGTTCTGTCTCAAGGCTAATTTGGACATGGTTAAAACCATTCAGCCCAATTAGTTTGAACGAACGAGCCGATGTAGAGTGTTTCTCTGAAGTTGCGCTGTTGCCCAAAGTGCTTCTTGATTTCCCTTCCTAATGGCATTGGCACCGCACTGAGAGGATAAGTGTTGTGTGTTTTACATTCTTTTTAGATATAAGACAATGAAGATCTTTGTTCAAATTTAATTTGACCCAAATGTTGGCAAGATGTACACACAGTTTTCCTTGAGTGACTTACAAAAGAGACAGGTCACATTAGACAGCTGTAATAGATGGAGCAGCAAAAGGAGTGTTGCAGATAAGGGAGATGTGCCAGAAAACTCAGCCGTGGGGGTTAGGGAATTATCTCTCCATAAAAGCCAGTGTTGGGTCAGAGAGCAGTCCCGAACACCCACCACCACCCCAACACCCTCCGCTGTCCTCCTGTGTGTTAACTAACGCTCAACAGAGTGCTGCCTGAACTCGGGGCTGGCAGAGCCACAGAGTTGGAACCGAACTCTCAGCAGCTCTGTGACCTGGATGAACCTGAACCTACCGCCCCTCAGTGGGAGATGGGGAACTGCTGAAGAAGTCCTCCGAGCCAGCGAGAGGCTGATTTAGACAGATTTACCCCCCTCCCAGCTAAAATATAACTTTGAAATGAAACACAAATTATCTCTGTTGGGAGCGCCGTGAAATATTTATTGCTGTTGTTTCAGTTGGTGTGGTTTTATGTGCCGTTTGTGTATTGGATAGTTAATGGTGTGTATTTTCCGCTCATTTGTTGTACTCCTTTTTTTTATTCTTTCAAGGATACACGAATGAATAAATCTTTTTATCATACTAAAAATTGAAATTATGATTGCTTTTCCAAGAGCATTGCAGTGATGGATGGCAATACTGCAGCCTCTCCTGGGCTTAAGGGCCATGGACATCAGTTGCTTTAAAATAATGATGTGGCTTCTATTGTCAAAATGGGAAGAGACTGCAAAGCATGCAGGTCCCACCCAGTAACAAGACTCAGCCCTATGACTTGCCTCATTCTAACTAGGCCTAATGAAGGGGAGGGGGCTTCAAGAAGTCTCCAGCATTCAGCCAGGCATTACCGATTAGGTCAGTGGAACGGCCGCTGGGCTGAGCGTGATGGATGACTGGTGGAATGAGTTTCTGCCTAGCGGTATTGTGAAATCTTTTCATTGTCACTGACGGGGCCTATGAAGGGGACTGATAAATGAGGGAGCAAGTGTCAGAAACGCCCTTCTTTGCCCTGCTGTGGCTTTAATATATCTCCAGCTGCAGAGCAGAAAGTATTGATAAAAGCAAAAGTTTTAAAAATAACCACAGTCAGTGAGAGCCGGGCGGCGCAAGGTGGAGATGATTAAGGCAACTGGCTGCCGGACCAACGCAGGCTTGGTCACTGTAAATACCAGCAGAGGCCAGTGGCCGTGCTGAGAAGAGGGAGCCGCTTTTTATGTGGAACGGGTGTTACCTCAGTGACACGGTGCTGTGATGAATGTGTTGCCTCCATCTGGTTTCAGCACATGTAATAAATATCTGGACTCATGTTTGACCTCTCTCACTTAGCAGCCACATCTTTCACATCCAAAAGGGAATCACGATTATGGCTGGGTGGAAGATGGGGGTGGGGGGCTTTTTGCTGCCGGTATTTTTAGTATTAGCCCAGTTAAATGCACAGTCCATCTATAGCTGCAGTATAACAGGTCAAATAGATCTTTGAAATGATAAAACTTTGGTTAGTCCCAAGACCTCCAGGTGACATTACCTCTAAAACCCAATAATATTATTTGTTTTCTAATTCTCACACTCAAGTAGCTGAGATTCGCTATAGTTCATCTCTGTGTCATAAATAATGTAAAATAATAAACAGATCATTTAAATTTAATGTTGATTAATTTCCTCTTGATCCACCCATGGATTCCTAATTTTAATCGACTAATTGTTTCAACACTACCCGCAACAGATTAGTATTAATGAAACAAAAACGAGAAAATTATCGACTATAATAAAACATTCACGCAGGCACCGCTTTCCTTTTTTCTCTTCTTCCTGCGGCTTTGTGGTCTGACCTTGCAGCTTCTGTGCTCCATCCATCTTGGGCTGTTTAGCCATTTCACTGGATACATACTGCGCAGATTAACACAATTCATCACCACAATCATCCTCGATTCATCACCCTTCCCAATGAATGTTTTGACATCTAGTTAATTTTCTGCTGATGATTTATCAAATTATAATTACCATACTCTGAAGGAGTCATTCATTATGTTGATACATGATAATGATGCCAAAGTGAATTGAATTTTAAGTAAGTTCTCTGTGATTATAACATATGCATTATTGTGAGTAATGCCTTAGAATTCGGTCCCCTCCAGCAGTAAAAAGTCTGCAGTGTCTCTTAATGTTGTGACAATCGGTGCAGAAAAAGGCTGGTTATTATTTCACTTTTTTTTTCTTGCAACAGCATCCAGAGCATAGAAAAGTTAGTCATGGAAAAAACTCATAGGTGCTTTTTTTTAATTAAAAGGCTCAATACTTCAGTTAGGCCTTCAGTTATGCTCCTGGAGAACAAAGATTTTAATAGCTCCCAGTTAGTGGCCTGTGTTCAGGCATTTTATTAGCATTGTTCACTGGTCCTTGCTACCATTGCTCTAAATAAATACATACTGGTGAGATATGTATATCACAAGACAAACTGTTCATTTATTGATCTTTTTTATTTCCTTAAAATTGTATTAATGGAACTAAACAGTTAGTAGGGCTGCTCCCTGAGCCTGGTTCTGCTGAAGGCTTCTTCCTGTTAAAAGGGAGTTTTTCCTTCCCACTGTCACCAAAGCACTTGCCTATAGGGGGTCATTTTATCTGCTTTCTTTGTATTATTGTAGGGTCTTAACCTCACATTATAAAGCACCTCAAGGTAACTGTTGTTGTGAATTGTGTTTCTTTGCCCTGTTTTCTTAGTACTCAGTGATATTTTGACAAAAAGTACTCAATTTATAATGATTTAAACCAGAAAAGCAGCATTTCTTCTTGATAGAATAAATGACTTTGTTGCATTAGTGGTCTGATCACGGTAATGCTGATGTAAAACTTTCACTGCACTCTGCCCTTGTCCATTTCCATTTGCTGTCAGTAGTAGGCAGACCTGGCTTAGCACCTCTTTCTTTGCCGGCTAATCGGAGGTGACTCAGATTTAATTAATTGTGTGTCATGTGTTTGGTATGCAAAAAGGAGGAATCTATTATTTTGCTCAGTACAAATGCACGTCATCACTCAGGTTATGTTGTAGGGAGATCAATTTTAAGTGTTTACTGGGAGCTATTTGAGTCAGTGTGGCTGTCCCCTGTGCTTTTAACCACAATGGCTTCCATTTTTTCACAACTCTGATAACATGAATGCAAACAAGAGTAGATAGGAGATGATTATGATAGCCATCGTTGAATTGCTTGATGATTGATTACTTTTTTGTACACCTATATGTGAGTAGCACTGCCTTTATATTAGAAGACTGTTATCTTCACAGGAAATGTAGCCCAAATAAGTTTTTAGCAAACTGCTTACAAGTTTAACTAGAAATAAGCTAACTTTAAAGGGTCCTTAATGCAGCAGCATTGATGTTTTCTTCGTAGTATTTGAATTTCACTGAACTGCCTATGATTGGTAACTGTTTACACTTGTGAACCTATTTATTACTTCTTATAGACACTGTAGAGTTCCTCTGTGATTTTTCAAAATTACAGCTATAGTTTGAGTCTGTATGATATCATGAATGTGGTATAATTCTCAAAGACACAGATCTGTGTGAAAACCAGGATTTTCCTGTTTATTATTGATCTTTTTCCCTATTTCTAAATAGTATTTAATTAGCCATACATTTCCATGTTACTCTTGTATGTCATTGATGCTCAGACTGTGGCATTTCGCCTCACATTACAAGTCAAAGCAGCAGAGTGATGCAGTAGTTAACATTGTTACTTTACTGCAAGAAGGTCTGAATCCGGCGGCTGGGTCTTTTGTGAATTTTACATGTTCTCTCCATGCAAACACCACAGGCTGAAGTCAAAGTTCGGACATGTAAGTTAAGTTAAAAGATGATTCTTTATTGGCTGTACGTGTGAATCTTTGCCTGGAATAATCTGGTCTCCACCTTAAGTTTTAGCTGTGATAGGCTCCAGCCTTCTCTATCCGTGACCCCGAATTGGATAAGCGGAAGAAAATGAATGGATCGATAAAACAAGCCAACATCTGTTATCCTGATAAGTCATTCTTAACCTCTCACCTCTTTTCATATCATCCTCTTTGTCTTCTCCAACTTTTCTCGCCTCCCAAGAAATGTATGGGGGGTAACCTTGTGAGGGCTCACCTCACCTTTCCTCTGCAAGCTTGTCAGACCCAATCTGCAGTCATTTGGTGTGAAATGTGTGCTTTGGTCCAGGCCTCTCAAGGTCAGGTCCTGGTAATAGATGTTGCTTATTCATCTGTTTCCTGTGTCTTTTCTCCCTCCTTACACAGCGGCCTTTGTTTGCATAAATTGTTTGAAGATTTACTGTAGTTCTTAAAGGCTCTGAGAAATGTCCCCCTGCTGCCTAGGCTCAATATGTCTGCCTCACTGGAGGCCCAGCGCTGATGACACACTGCTGGTCTTAGACAAAGACCTGTTTTTCCAAGACTCGATGGAGGGAGCATCTCCCTGCATAACAATAGACCTAAGACTTGAATAAGACTTATAGTCGCTCTTGTGTGCTCTAAATAACACTTAAAATGGCTTGTAAAAGAAAAGAGAAAAAGAGTAAAGATGATTTAATTTTGTATGATGTACATGAGTTTTTCGTCCCTTTCTGAGGCCAGCTAATAAATACAACAAGTACCTCATCCATTCCAAAATGATATGCATATCAATATTTCCTTCTCCTAAATCTCCTAAATTGCCTTTTTTTTGGCAGAAAATCCTGGCAGTAGTACAAATCTAAATCAGAATTTCCAAGAGCTACAAACATCTCCAAACTAGAGGGAAAAAAACTTGAATATTGGCTGAAGTTCATACTTTACAAGTACATTAAGTATATCTGTTTCGCCAGTTCCTGTGCCGCTGCAGTGCTGTGTGCCCTTGATGGCTGTCACCCAAGGTGCAGATAAACAATAGGCTCATTTGAAAACAAAGAAATGATTATGGGGGACGTTTAATCCCAGCTTGACATGTCAGCAGGCTGCATGGGCGACAGCTTTCAAGAGAGGCTTTGAAGTGGCAATCTTTTCAGATTCTTGGCTCATTACACAATAAAGAACACTTCACATGTAGCTGAAGTGGGCTGGGAAATGATGGTTAATGATGTTTATGGGCTCCTTGACTTGCAAGTGAATTTACAAGATTGGCCGTCATGTGGCTAGCTGGTTCCTTTTTGAATAATGGAGAGGTAAGGCAACAGGAAATACTTAGTCACTCAGGAAGTATAATCTGTTTTCACTGCAAGCAAGCAACCAGGTTGAAAAAAAAGGATTCGATTGCGAGAAAGTGAGCCAGTAAAACTTTTTATGATCAAAACAAGGAAACTGTGGCTATTAAACAAATAGAGAAAGCAAACATACTGATTCAAATACAGACAGAAATTAAGCTCCTGTCAAGTCACTCCTCTCACTTGGATTATCTTCACTGAGTCCTTGAAAAGTCTTTTCTCAGATGTGTTGAACTCATATAATGGCTTCCCCTCGGCAGCAAATTGGGTATTTTACTCCTTTATCATCTCCAAGCAATAGTCCTGATCTCCTTGATCATGCACTGTGAACAAGTGGGCAGGAATGTGAATGACGTGCCCACAGTAAACATAGGAAATGCACCTGTGAGGACAATGTGCTACGGAGGAACAAAAAAATGCACACAAGGCAGCTGGAAACCTTTTAATTAGTGCTAATTACCTTAGCAGAGGAACGTTAAGAGGCTTGAAAGGATTTGTGTCAGCGTGTGAGAGATCAAAGATTGAGGCGGTCACGTTTTGTTCTGCTGAGTCAAAAACTCATAAGGAGGGTGATAATGGGGCCCAGGAGACTGGAAACCCAGGTGGTGGTGTGTTCAAGTCCCAGAGAAGTCTTAAAACAATCATATAGTTATTTTTAAAGCATTAATTCAATGTGTCTTTCATAAAGACATACATAAGATTTACATTTAAAAGTGATAGCAGATATTTCTGTATTCATTATTTAAGTGTAAAATGATATCAGCTAATCCTGTCACTCAGCGTGTTTAATTTTAATGATTGTATAAGCCAGAGGAGGCAAGTTTTCCAGTCACAACCCATCAAACCAACTTGTGTGATGGTATCTGCAAGTTTTTTTTCTGGAGGTGGGTCAAATCTAGCTCAAAAGTCGGTCCCCTTCACATCCAATTCACCGTCACATTCTTACCTACAGGCAACCTCTGCTGAGCCCCGGTCATTAATCAAAGCGGAGTGCTGTCCTGACCTCAGCCCCTTCCCTTTGAAGTGCTCTGTCCTCTGCAGCATGAGGAAATCATTTGCTGCCTGATTCAATGAGCCATCAGTCGAGCCAGCAGACCTAATGACATGTGAGAATATTAACCTCCTACCACCAAGAGTGCTGCTGCTTGGGAAGCAGTCTATTATTCATCCAAGGTTTTACTCAAACCTTTTTTACAGCCCTGCTTCTGTGTTAAACCCTTTTGTAACTTGTAAGTTGTAACTATGAAACCATCCAGTGCTAAAAAAAACCAAAACATAAAAACTTCACACATGAAGCGCTGCCTTATTGCTTATGCTCATAATTTATTTTATTGCCTATCTATTTGCAGTGATGGGGTTGTAATGAAAAAAAAAGGTGATGCATTACACATTACTTTTCTTCCAAGTAATGGGACACTGCTCATTTTATTACTTTCACATTACCCTGTAAGATGACCTGAAATGCACCGTCACACATATGATTTCTTTTTGTTTAGGTGTTAGGTATGATCACAAAACTGGCAACACAAAGCAAAGTTGAAAACCAGCTCGAAACTAGACTTCAAAGTGATCGCTACAATGATTCTAGTGTAGAAACATGTACGGATAGAAATGGAGCCTTGAATGCTGTGCTAACTGCCTTTGTTACTTGTTACTGTCCAGATCCTTGCAAAAAGCCAGTGCAGCGTTACCATTGTGCCCCTGTCCTTTTGTGCAACAGCAAAATAAATGTCCATATCTCCATTTTTTTAAAAGTTATGGACTGCTCTGCTGTTTTCCTCGAACCAAAATCATATGATTGTAGTCTAGTGCAAGAAGAATTCTGTCTGCCCTTAATTTAAAAGAGTAACCTCTGTAACCTAAGTAAGATGGCTGCAACACATTCCCACTCCCAAAGTGTAACATTTTAGCAGGGCTGTGCGATATGACCAAAATCTCATATCCCGATATAAGAATTCTATCGTCCCGATAACGATATAAATCACAAAAATGTAACATTTTCTGTAAATTCTGTGAATCTCGGGCAGCTCGACTTGCGGGAAGTGTTTCCAGCTGCGCGTCATGTAGCTGGAGTCGAGTGTTTTAACCGATGCATGAAACTATACATTTTTAGACATAAGTTGTAAAGGCCGCCGTTTTCTTTGTGAGTATTTATTACACGGCGTGCTGCGGGGAAAAGCCTGTTCTAACGTTTGAGTCTAAGGTTTATTTTTTAGCACCTGGCGGCTCTTTTTTACTTCTCATCCGTAAATAATCTGCTCTTTCACGTGATTCAGTTTATTTTGAAAAGTCTCAACAGGATCTTGAGCTTTATTGTGAAAGGTTTATGTGGAACATAAACAAGCGGACACGCGATGCTGTTACCGTCGTTGTTGCTAACGACAACGCATAAAAACAGGCGCTTGTCCGTCTGTAGTGTGGTTATATTAAATATAAGAGAAAGAGAGAACTTTAAGAAATTAATATAGCCACTACAGTGACCATCAAAACGATGAAAAAATATTGCCGTAAACAGTTTATTTTGCGACACCACGAAACAAACGATAGCGTAAAATGAAACGATAGACGTTTTTATATCGTCATCCGATATATATCGTTATATCGAACAGCCCTATTACGCTGGTGACAAATCTGAGAATATTACGAGCAATTACGAGTTCGGAAAAATGAGGGAAAATGAGAACTGTTTGGAATGAATCCACACATGTACTTAACATAATTGTAAGTGTAATGTGATTACTGAATTTCGTACAATAACCCCTTACACTACGCATTACTTCACCTACTTCACCATCACATAACAGTACTTATTTTATTCAACAACATGTAAAACCATGTAATACAAAAGTGTTTTCTCAGTAAAAAAAGGTTTGCACAGCTGTAGGGTTACTTTTCTAAAAATACAATCTAAAAGGTCTGACTACGTTTTTACACCCAGAGATTATTCCACAGTTACACAGTTAATATTCAGGTAAAGCCGAAAAAGATTGATGGAGAAGTGCTGCATGAGGTCCAAGTCAAGTGAATTTCATTAAAATAGCACATTTTAAAACAACAGAAGATGACCCACAATCAAAATAATGATATAAATGTGATAAATAAAGTTAGAATAGCTGTTTAGTATAAAAAAGTGTATTGTTTGTGTATGTTTTTAGCACTTTTAATATAATATGAATGATATATAGATATTATATCGATATTTATAGATAGTTAAATGTAGATAGGGACAACCCCAGTGACAAAATATAAAAAAGTTAGATATCTTAACATAACCAAATAAATGTCAAATGATTTAATCAAGACAAACTTGAAAGATGGACATAATAAATTGTTGGAGTTAGCTTTGAAGTATTTTGTCCATCTCCTTCTTGGCTCAAATGGTAAATATAGAAATGCAACTTGGTGCTTTTAAGGTGGAGGTGAAAGACAAGGCATGGATCTGACGGAGAAAGCAAGGACACACTGAACATCAATCAGTAGCAACTTGTGATGAGAATTTCCTGCTTTATTGCTGTCTTTACTCTGAATCGAGCTATAATTTGCTTTATTGCCTGCTTATCTGTATTCAATAAAGTTTCTTTTTGTTACTCCATTGTTTACAAGGGATGACTACATCGGATAGATTCACACATTTGATGTGGCACAGACTTTTATTCCAGATGCCCTTCCTGACACAGCCCTTCCAGGAATTTTTTATCGCCTTGCAGTCCTGAACAAGGAATCTTCCAATAACACGCAAATGTGTTAACCTCTACACACATATTTATATGTGGGTAACTTTGGTTTTCCATAATCATAAAATCTATAAAATCAAACGCATTTTTGCAGCCAGAGGAGTCGCCCCCTGCTGGCCGTTACACAGAATAAACAGATAATTCTATGATTACTGTGTAAATACTTTTTAGATGTTCTACGGGACTGCTTATGATTTGTTTGTATTGACTTTTTTGTTTAAACAAACCCTAAATCTTCAGTTATGATGAGCTTTCAGAGGCGCCATTGACTATTTTCTAACCTTAAATGACTATTCTGCAACATATGTCTTAATTTGGCTCAAAACCATTAAAAAAAGACTTTAACCAACAATGTCATGTCCTTAAATAGAAGGTGAAACCTTATTTTTCTACAGCCATGCTCCTCCGTGCCATTCATTATAATTTTCTATCTCAACGGGCAATCTGTACTGAGAAGCATCCAGTCCATTACACACATATGAGTCCCATCACTCCTGCAGTATTGACAAATTCATCAGGCATTTTTCTCTGTGCTCCCTGAGCAGAATTTAGATTCAACTGCCATTCCCAACCCAGAACGGCCTTGTTAGAATACAAACATGACTTCTCCAGTCTCCAGCTTGTTGGGAGCTCTTACAGTGATGAGCCATTACCTGTCAGTGAACAGAGCATGACCTAGAGTTTATGCTGATTTGTCAAATCGAAGACAGTGTCGACTAGAAATGCATCTGGCATTATTTGACGTGTAAAAAGACAAGTCTGATATTTTATTTTACACAAGCAATCAGACCTTTAACTACAATATTTACAGCTTGTAGACAAACAATAGCAATACACTGCAGTCCAATGTGGCTGATTGGAGTCACATTTCTTCTCGTTCTGTAAATATATGACCAGGAGTGGCTCGATTTTAGTTTCCACGAACTCTTGTGTGAAATTAGAGTAGCACTAAATGTGCCAGACTGATTACTAGGTACTCATTAACTTTGTTTGAATGTTTGAATGCAGATAGATAAAACATATATGAGGACATTCTCTCAGCTTCAACTTGTGCTTGAGCTTTTTATCGACTAACTGTGTGCTTTGAGTCGTCAGCAATGTTACAAAACAGATTTAGATGCCAGTCTACAAATGATCCATAAATGAAAGAAATTAACCCTCGATTGGCTACATAATTTAAAAAAAAAGCATCATTGTTGCGTTGTACAGTGAGTTCAGAGAAGAGCAACATCAGACCTATTTCAGTTGATCGTATGCACTATCTGTTCATCACTGTCAAATACCAAGGCTGTCTCACTCCTTGTCACATACAGTAGCAGAGAAGCCTGGACTGACACCGAGTGGAATTCAATCTGACAAGTGATAAAAAAGTGTTTTGGCATGTTACGGGCCTTGTGGGCTGGCCTTAGTACCCCATGGTCGCAGGTTGAGGACATCCGACCTGAAATGCATGCAAACTAATGGCCAGCATGACTGACATTTCCACCAATGAGCCCAAAGTGTTCGCCTGTTGTCAGCAGGAGTTTATCAATAGGCACGTCTGCATATGCAGTCGCCTATCGATCCATCCATCTCTGTCCGCCCCTCTCTGCATCACTGAGGCTGTCTGTTGTCATTCAGCGGATTGGCTGTGAGGAAATATTGCTGCAGAAGCCTGAATTTGCAATCCTTCCACATTGGGAAAGGGATTTATAACAACAGGAAAATCTTTTTATGATCACATAGATATCTCACCTGACCTGAATCTCACCTGTTTTGGTCACTAAAATAGATTTATGCCTTTTAATTTGTCAGTCAGCTTTGCACTTTAGCACCTGGTAGGAAGCGCACAGATAGACTCTACAGGCGTATGCATGCCGTGTTGGGTCTTTTCCATTAGCATTAACATCATTAATGAATGCAAGGTAGCCAGGCCTCATTTGCACTATTCGCCCATGGAGACTGACTCGCTGCACTGAGTGTTTTGGTAACAAGGCCCCAGGTTAATTGTGGCGAGTACCAGAGGCCTTGTCCCTTCAGATAACATGGAGCTTTAGAGTAGCGAGATGCTGTGTGATTAGAGAAAGGGGCCAGGGAGGTGACTTAGGTGAGGATAAAGAAGCCAGATCAGGTCTCTAAGGAGTGAAAGGTTTGAGTCTGTGGGGGATTGAGGTAAACAAGATTGTACCTGTGAGGGAGATAGAAAGAAGCTGCTACCCCCAGGTCATTATTGCCCTTCGAGCATCAAGCAGAAGGCGCGCACACAGCTCAGTGCTTATCGATGTCCATTGAATAACAGGGCTGCTGCTTTGCCCTAAACTGTCGGCGAGTCAAAGCAGTCTTTCTCGATGACAGACATTCAGGGGCCACGAGGAGCAAGTGAAGATTGAATTAATGAAACGCCTGCATTTATGCAATGAAGCAGTGAGATAATAACTTCTTCCCATTTGGCTAATCAGGGTTATTTGTCCTACATATATGTAAATCATTCTCAGAAATGAATTGTAATGACAGGTTCATTGGCAATATATTATTATTACACCTATAGCGTCAAACCTGGCCCGAACCGCGGCTCCCATGGCAGTGAATTTAGCTGATTAAATCACTGGGTGCACACAGCAGTGGTGACACGAAAACAACAATTAATAAGCCAACCCCCAGTGCACAGCGGCTCCATTTTAACCAGGCTGCTAATAACATTACATGGCAAAAATATCCTAATCAGACAGGTGAAAAGGGATTTGAAAGCAATTTGATTTTCTTGCTTAGCGCAAGCTCTTGGCCAGCAGCCGTGGGTGTATTAGAGGACTTTATATAGAAATATTCACCAGTATTAGAACTTGTGCTAAAGATGCTGCTTGCTTTATGTACAGGCGAGATAAGAGTTCTGTTTTTACTGTGCTGTTTATCTTGACAGCTTTCTCTCTTTATCTCCTCGGTATCCTCACTCCCTCATTCCCCTCCCCCATGAACCCCCACCACACTCACACATGCACGATCACTCACAAAGAATGCACATTAAAAAGGATTTGTTCCCCAAAGAAGGTCGGCATTTGTAAGGCTACTGACAGATTTAAGTGTCAATTAAGTTGATGTACAGTGGGCACATTATCATACAAGGTTGTCAGCCGTGGCCATTTGAGAGAAACAAATACCCGGAGCTTTACACCTTACACGGCTTGAACTTTGTATGGACCCACAGTTGCAATGAATGTCACAGTCAATCATTTATCCAGTTGGCAAGTGTTCTGGTGGGGAGTGTGAGATCAAGTCATTTTATACAAGTAACAACCACACACACACACGCAAAAAAAAAAAAATCTGGTTTGCGAAATGCTTTGTCATGTTCTGCGGCTATGTCCCATCCCTGGCCTGTTTGGAGGTCTTAAACTCATTACTGGAAGGGGGGAAAATTATACCTCTGCACAAGGATGATGGATGACAAGTTAAATTTGTGTCCAGGGACTGAAGGTGAATGGTGACAGAGGTATTTATCTTGAGAATGGAGGTTGGGGTCAGGCGAGGCTGGGTGCCTTAAGGCACAAGACATTGACAAATTTATCCTGTGGACCCCATTGCTTGGGCCTTTTCTTTGTTTTGAATCCTGGCCACTCGCTAAGTGACCCACATCCCTCATGCTGCCAGTGTGTGAAAAATGCTGTGCCACGCCAGGCATCCTACCTCTGCTCAAGCTTGTAGTTCATTCTTCTGTGAGACCTAAGTCTTTGACTCATTTTGAACCACGCTTGTTCGGGCTATTCAGAAAATGTGAGATTCTGGGTCACTGGGTTAATTTATGTTCTCAAAGTTACAAATGGATTTTGAAATATTCTTAATGACACAAGTTTCCTGACTGGCTTTAAAGGCTGCTTTGATCTGATCTGGTACAGTTTAAGTTTAAATAGATAAATTGTTTAAACAAATGTTTGCTTCTACTTACAGTCATGGTGACAGTTATCCTGCAGGATCTTCAGTGTTTACACTAGTGAGACAGGGGAATGTGTATACATGTGTCTAAGAAGGGATATGATGTGTAGAGAAGGGGGTGAGCCACAGAGACCTCTAGTGGAGACTGAAGAATCCTTATGAAGTTTGACCTCAGATTTTGTATACTCTTGTTGTTTAGACTTCATCAACTATCTAAGCAAGTTTGAAGTTAGAGTAATGAAAAATATAGTGCTACTGATCAGTAGCTCTAAAAATATGTGCATTTAGAGATTTGCACATTTTACAAGACTTTCCTTTCTGTAATATTATGCATAATTTTCAACCTATCAGAATTTTGTTAGCATTTTTATTTTCCACGACACAGAGTCTTTGATTTCACAGTGAACTTTAATGAATTCACTTAACATTATACATAGCTTTCTGGTGAAAAACCTTGTAAGACAGTTTTGAAGTGCTGGAGGTATTTTGGCTTTCATTTGATGAAGGGTGGAGTACATGCTGGACAGGTCACCATGACAGAGCCAAGACAGAGTGACACACAACCATTCACACTCACAGTCACACCTGCAGCCAAGTTTGAATCACCAGTTAACCTAAAAGGATGCTTTTGGACTGTTCATGAAAGCCAGAGTACGTGACGAGAACAAACACTGTCTCATTAACTGTCAGTGACCATTGCTCCATCTCCTTTCTGCCAGGCTTCTGGGCTAAAGCAGCCACAATGCCAAACTAATTCTGAACGATAAAAATATAAACTAATACCAAAGTAATAATAACAACTGCTCACCTCCAATTTTTAAGAGAAAAATATGTTTTGCGAAGCATACCAGAAACAGAGACCTTTCTCCTTCATATTAAAAGCTGCACCTTTTGATCCATGTTGGGTGCACTCATAAGACACAACTTTTACTTTGAAGGCGAATGGTCTTCATTTCCAGTTTGAGTTGCACTCTTCACAGTTTGATTACTACTCTTGAGTAGTGTTTGCTAAGAAGTCTGTGTCATCCATCAAAACTATGGGTGACCCCGGCAAGGAGCTAGCAGCTAAACTAATCACAGGAGGTTTTTATTTCACCTTATACCTCTTTGCTATTAATTTCAGTCGGTGACAGCAAACAACCTCCAGGGGCCACTCGCCAGCAGGTCAGGGGATACATATCTTTCCCTAGCAACCAGTGTTAGCCCAGGAGAGAGAGATGCCTTTTGTGCTAGTCACGAAGGCAGCTAACTAAGTAGGTTTGGTTGTAAGCTTGCATGTTTAATCATTACAGTGGTCCTAACAAAATAACACTGGTTAGTTAGCAACTAATTTGTTAGGATTTTCCTCCTAGGAAGACACAACTCTGTAACACCTGAGCCATCTTCCTGTGGGCTAAAGCAAACTAGCTAAGCTTGCTGCCGGACTGTTAGGAGCCCAGGTCTTCATGTCAGTGATGACATGTAATAACCTAAATTGTTACATGTGGAAACAGCAAGTTTAAATGACTATTTCTTTCATAATCCAAGCAATCTGATAACCATCTTATCAGCTGGGTGGGTAGTGTACAGATCCTTATTGAGGTTTTTTTTTCTATACTTTATTTAAAGTGACAGCTTAAAGTTAATTGATTCAGACTTACTTATTAGAAGACTCTTTTACAAAAAAATCTAATGGTAATTTAAAATATAGTCTTTTATTTTAAAATAATTACATTATAATTGTATTTATTTATTTATAATTTGTATATTAAGGCTATAATATATGTTATATATTTTGAAATCATTGCAGATTTAATAATTCATGGCTAGAGAGTGATTGTGTGTACGGTCATCTGAGGGAAATTTGTGTTTCAACACATTGCATCTGTGGTTTTGTGTTCTGATGCCAAGGGTCTGATTTTCCAATTAGGATGTATCAATGCTGAATTCAGCGCGGAGGACTTTGTGCTTTGGAAGAAGTTTTCACAGCCTTTATAATCCCTAACCACTTTACCATGCTCCATCCATCATTTTGTCAACACGCTAATGTTTTGGACCTTTACAATCTCGGCTCACAGAGGAAGGTAAGACGGACAAAGCAGTCAGTCGCTTTCACAACATGCAACTATTTGTACTGCCCTCCTTTTTGATTGTGACCACTGTTTGGAGATAATTTGTGAAAGCTGAATGGAAGGAAATATGTTATGGGTTGAACAATACCTGTGTCTCGAGTTTAGTATTATTGCATTGTTAAGTCACCAGTGCCAAACCAAAGGCTGATAGATAGCCACTGCTTCCTTTCTTGTTCCAGTGACAGATGATTAGATGGCTGTTATATCAAAATGGTATATCAGGTAACTTTATACACCTAATGAAAGTTGATGCTATTGAGTTCGTGAAACTGTAATCAGTAGTTGAGGCGCATTGTACTAAAATATTATGAGAGACATATTGATTTCCTGTCAGGAATAGGCATTCAAAATGGAATAAACTCTCACTCTGAAGCATCGATTAATTTTCAACAACACACAACATGTGTTTTACCTTATAGAAGTGATCTTTTTCAGAATACTTACAAAAATGAACCCCCTATCTATCTATCTATCTATCTACCTATCTATCTATCTATCTACCTATCTATCTATCTATCTATCTATCTATCTATCTATCTATCTATCTATCTATCTATCTATCTATCTAT